>NC_132900.1:14009323-14099323 GCF_030463535.1 Salminus brasiliensis
GATCAGTTATCTATAAAATTATAAAATAAATGATATATTAGGACAGTCAAAAATGAAAAAAAAAATGACATTATTATGTGCATTTTTTTTTTATATGACGATGATATGAAATGAAATCAAGCTGTTCTTACAGCAGAAGGGAAAGGACACTTCGGTCATGGAGAACACTCCCTGGATTGCTGATCTGGCCTTTTTTGACAGACCTAACTGGACACTTAAATGATCTCAATTTAAAACTGCAGGGAAGAGGCAGATCGATTTGCCTCTTGTTTGAGGCTGGCTGTGCATTTGAAATAAAACTGAATCTTTTTGCAGCTCGGTTAAAGAAAGGGAATCTGAGACATTTGCCAACATGCCAAGATGCCTTTACTCACAAGGACTATAACTGAAGTCGACATGGCTGTGTACTTACACGATCTGGGCAGTTTAGGAACGAGCAGGCTACACTAAGACTATGTGCAGAACCATTCTCGGTAGATACCGAAACTGTACCTGGTGAATCACAACTTGAAACTAGAATGGAGACAATTCCTGAATGAACTTTAGGTGGGCTTGTCCAAGTGTGTGTGTGGTGTGTATGAGTATGGGTGCTATGGAATTGCTATATGGTTGCTATACTGTCCCAGCTGATTGCTAGGTGGTTACTTGGTTGTTGATCTAGTGTCAGTACAAGGTTGATAATGTGATAATGTGATGTTGTTAAGTGGTTACTATGGCATCAAAGATGGTTGCTTGGGTGTTGCTAGGCACATGCTAAGTGGGTGTGCAGAGTGTGTGGTGTGGTGTGTGTCTTGTATTAGTTTTATGTTGCAAAAGTCGCAAAAGAAAACACTGAGTGGGTTCCTGTGGGAAAACAATGGACCTTGACTGACCACTGCTCGGAAACCAACCATACGGTTGACAAAAAACAAAAAAACAAAACACAATTAACCTGGTCTGGTATGGGTTCTACCACCCAGTGCTGAGAAATATGAGCGTAGAAGAAGAAGAAAACGAAGAATAGTTCTGAACAGCTCTGACAAGCCAACTGAATAACTGAACTGAAGTGCTCTGCAGCGATGAGCACAGGGAGATGACACTCCCTAGAGTTTGATCAATCCATGGACAGGGAACAGTTTCCAAATCTCTTTGCAAATGCACAGAAGTGGATCTCCATGTTTGGAAGCATTTACATATGTGAACACATGTTTTCCTTTATGAAGCTGACAGAATCTCCCCAGCGAACAAGACTGAACTGATGAGAACCTGCAGGCAAGGCTCAGACCTTACTGGAGCCAGACATCAATCAGTTGGTGTCAGAAAGGCGCTGCAATATCTCTCATTAACCAAGACATTTCTTGTAAGTAGCTGATGTTGCATTCTGTATTGCATTTTTATGTGGGTCCATGAAAATGGAAGCAGTCCTGTACTCTGTGGAACACACACATACACAACCCTGTGCTATCTTGAGGCCTAGGTGTTCATATAGTCGTGGCCAAAAGTGTTGGCACCCCTGAAATGTTTCCTGAAAATTAAGTATTTCTTCCAAGAACAGCAGAAAACGGCAAATTTGACATCATTTTACACAAAAGTCTAAAAATGGGCCGGACAAAATGATTGGCACCTTTTCAAAAATGTGGATAAATAACTATGTTTTAAGCATGTGATGCTCGTTTAAACTCACCTGTGGCAAGTAACAAGTGTGGGCAATATATAAATCCCACCTGAAACCAGATAAAAAAAGATCAGTCTTTGCATTGCTTGTCTGTGTGTGCCACACTAAGCATGGAGAACAGAAAGAGGAGAAGAGAACTGTCAAAAATATCAAGTCCATCTCCAGAGATCTTGACGATCTTGAGGTTACAACCCATGACACTGTAGCTAATCTCCCTGTATGTGGACAGATGAGAAAAATTTATGAAAGGTTGCAAAGCAGGGCAGTCCGGATGGTGGATAAGCAGCCCCAATCAAGTTCCAAAAAAAAACTTGAAAAGTTGTCCTGCAGGCTCAGGGTGCATCAGCGTCAGCGTGAACTAACTGTCAACATTTGAATGAAATGAAACGCTATGGCAGGACACCCAGAAGGACCCCGCTGCTGACACAGAGACATAAAAAAACTAAACTACCAAGATAGACCTTTTTGGGTAAACATCATTCACATCAGTACATCATCCTACTGTTTCCCAAAAACAGAATGAGGCCTACAAAGAAAAGAACACAATACCTACAGTCAAATATGGTGGAGGTTCAAAGGTGTTTTGAGGTTTTGCAGCCTCTGGCACTGGGTGCAAAGCATCATGAAATCTTTTTGGTTGCAATATAGGGCCAGGGGCAAAAAGCTGGGTCTGCGTCCCAGGTCATGGGTCTTCCAGCAGGACAATGACCCCAAACATCCTTAAAAAAGCATCCAGAAATGGATGGAAACAAAGCACTGGAGAGTTCTGAAGTGGCCTGCAATGAGTCTTGATCTTAATCACATTGAACTCCTGTGGAGAGAAATTAAAATTGCTGTTGGGAGAAGGCACCCTTCAAATATCAGACACCTGGAGCAGTTTGGTCCAAAATTCCAGTTGAGAAGTGTAAGAAGATTTCAGGTATTTTTCCAAATGGTGTGCAACACAAATTAAGTTGAGGGTACCAATAATTTTGAGTTCTAATTGAAATTATATCAATTTTAGCTTTTTGTTCTCTGTTTTTGTCCTGTTTCAATACACACAAAGAAATAAACATGTATATAACAAAACATGTGCAATTGTAATCATTTTCTGGAACTTCAGGAATTTCAGGGGTGCCAACACTTTTGGCCATGACTATATGTGCACACTCATGTACATCACAAACACACACAGAAACAAAACCAGGGCAAACAGCATACACACACACACACACACACACACACACACACACACACAAATACTGTAGTACTAATTTAACTTTAACTTAAACCCAACAGCAGAAGCAAAGTATATATGGGCAAAAGTATTGAGACATCTGCTCATTACATCTTTTTTCCTAAATCAACTGTATTGAAAGAGTTTATCTTGCTGTCTCCACTGTCCAGGTACTAAATTGTAGCGCATTGCTGTGAGGATTTGATTGCAAACAGCGAGAAGAGTGTTAGTGGGTGGATGAGGGTGAATGATCACCACTCCCTAACTTATCCAAAAAGTATTGGTTGGAGCACAATCATTCCAGAGAATACAGTTCCACTGCTCGAACCCACAGCTGACATTAGGCATGGTGCCAATAGGTTCATGTTTATCTGCTCCAGACAGTCCTGTTCTATTGGCTGTACTTCTCTACCGGGACTAGACTAGTTGTGCATGTGTGCATGCATTTGCATATCTGTCAGCAATGGCTGCAACTAAAAACTAGCTAATTGTTCATTTATTACATGGAGTTACAGTATATAGCTGAAACTCAATCAAAACTGTCAATGCTACTTACTAACTACAGATAAAAATAAGTATATGTAATAAACAGTAGCTTCTTTAAGCCTGACTAAAAGTATCCTTTCCTGTCTGAATTTTCCATTCCACCTTAAACGGAGCTGCGGTTGCAGTCGGTTGCGGTTGTACCTGTGCCGATTCCATAATGTAACTACTGCACCATTTACGGTGGAACAAGAAGTTTTCATGAGAAGCCAATTTCAGTTTAGTCAAATGTCTCCAGTCATTTGTCTAATACATGTATCCCAGACCCTGAAATCACGGTGTAACCAGATTCAGCTGTCCAAGTGATGCAATGAGCAGGACGGTGTCCATGCTAGGCTAAAACTCCAAAACTCCACCTGGGCAAGCCGTTTATTTACAAAAGGAAATGGACCTGCAACTGACTACACGGTGGAAGATCGGTAGGATATCTTCTCTTTCATTTTCAGACAAAATGTGAGTGAAAACTTCACCTGAGGCAGCTCATACAGAGCTGGAAATTGAACTGATGAGCTGAATTTAGGGTGCTGGAGCAGGATGAACAATAAACTGGGCAGTTTGATTCAGATCTGGGTATTTTCTCTGTTAATGACCAGTGATTCTAAATAGAAAAGGCAAATGGGCACGTGTCAGTCTGATTCCATAATGAGGGTCATTCTCCGGTCTCCGGCATGCCCGTCTTTGAAGCAGCTGCTGGTGGGTGTTACCAAAATGGTGTGAAAGTGAGAAGATCTCTTTAAACAGACTCTTAGAAATATGTCTAAGATGATTTCTGCAAAACAGAACTGAATAGAGTGTTCAAAAACTGCTGCTATGGTGTGGCTTTGGCTGCTATGGTGTGTTCCAAACCCAGCGCGTTTTCTCTTGTGTATGCCACTGAATCCTTGGAATTAAGAGATTAGTAGCGAGCCCCAAGATAAATAATGCTACATCCATGCTACAAGCACTTGTATTGAAATGACATCTTTGACACTATGAGCCTGTTTACACCTGCCATTAACATGCAGCTTTGATGTTCAGATTTCACTCGCCCGCATGAAAAGCCAGGTGTAAACACCCCTAAGACGCATTGTGACCAGATTACGATCGGATCACTAAAATCACATTCGGAGGTAGTCAGAGACAGATTTTTGTGGTCGGATTCCATCAGGCGAGCGGAAATCTGTTGAAAATACAAGTAATAATTATTGTGCATCTTGGCTTTTCACTCCCTCTTGCTTCATCTGCCTCACTTTATCTCTCTCTCACTCGTCTGTGTGTGTGTTGCTGCGCACACACTCATGCTTACCAGCAGCTGAGAGCAGTATTACAGAGTTTGTTCTCTTGCTGTTTAAATAGTCTGTTTAATTTTCTGATAGAGCCGTTACGGGAATGCAGGAACCATCTATTGTTCCACAGCACTGTAAAAGCCGTCTGTTCACAGTCTCTCCAGAGCAGTCTTGATGAGAAACTGTTGTTCACAGGAAGTGAAATGGAAATGATGTACATGTTGGTGTGCTTTTTGCTTGGGAAAGTAAAATCGGACCTCATCTGATCACCAATATCATTCGGATATAAAATGCATGTTAATGCCAGGTGTAAAAAAACCCTATTATGTAACAACAGTAGGTACTCAAACTGCAGAGCAACTTATCCAACCTTACATGATAAATCATGTTGCTTTGTTGCGTTTCAATATAAACTTCAGTGCAAAATTCCTATTGGGCTCATTAACAACCTCTTAATTACAAGGACCCGGTAACTTTTGGAAAGCAAATGTCCTCAGTAGGTCAAGTCAAAATTATACATACACCCACTGAGATTATTCATTCAGTGGTGCTGAAAGTTTCAAAACATGCCATGGCCAAGGGCTCTTAACTTTCTTTTAGTGATCATGTTGGACTCCAACTCCAGCTTCTTCTCTGTGCTCACACAGCACTCACTGGGTTGACCAACACACAGTACAATGGGAACATCCAAGTGTGCAGATCTGAGAAGGATGACGGTAGATTTACCCAGGTCAGTAATCCGTTGTTGGGAGGTCTAGCCACTTTGTGAGTTTAAGAGGACTCAAACTGTCAGCCTCAGCTCAGAGGAAATTGGTTCAGATGATCAGGAACAACCCAAGAACTACCAAAGCACAGACCTGCCTTGTTCTCGGGGTCACCCAGACGTCTGGGGGTCCCCGAGGGCTGGTTTGAGGAGCAGTGCTTCAAAGGCCATATACCACAAAACCCTGACCCTAATATAAATATTGTTTAACATACCACGTTAAACCAATGAAAGACTTGTAACACCACACTTGTGCCCCCCCCCCCTTTTTTTTTTTACTTTAGATGTTAAAAAATTGCTGCAAGGGTTTGATTACATTTAGCCACATGGACATTCATGAGGTAATGTACTGATGTTGGATGCTTAAATGGACACTAAATGGACAAAAGTTTTGGGACACCTGCTCAAACATAGTTTCTTCTGAAATCAAGACTATTAAACAAAGAGTTCATCCTGCTTTTGTTGGAGTAACTGTTTCTACTGTCCAGGGAGGACTTTCAACTAAGTTTTAGAGCATTGCGGTGAAGATTTGATTGCATTCAGCAACAAGAGCATTACTGAAGTCAGGAAGTCAGTCTAAGCGTGCATTTGCACATCTGTTTTAGCAATGGGTACAAATGCATTCATTAGAAGGGATGTCCCCACAACTTTTGGACATAGTGTATAAGAAAAAAAAAAGTGGGATATGGGTTAGTTTGATAAATATGCTAAAACCTTATAACATGATCAGCCAAATGGGAGAATCCTGGGGCCTCTTTTGCCAAACGTTTAGAGAGACTCTGAAATTTAAACATTTCTGCATTCTCTCTCTCCTGCTCTCTCTCTCTCTGCAAGGAAGACGAGAGGATGACTCATACCTCTCCCTCAAGCATGCACTGTGATCCTGTATCCATGGAAACCTGTTGCTATGGAAACCCTGCTCTCTCTCGCTCTCTCTCTCTCTCTCTCTTTCTCTCTTACCGATCACACCCCCCAACAATCACCACCACCACCACTATCACCAGAGACCCAACAGTGAAAGCCTCCAAACACACACAAACACTCACATACACACCCAGACAACAGAATACAGCAATAATAACAACAGTTTAGAGACGTGGAGAATTTCAGGACGTATGATGTAACAACATCAAAGAGAAGTTCACCACTGTGCACCTTCAAGATGCACGCGCGCACACGCGCACACACACACACACACACACACACACACACACACACACACACACACACAAACACTAAGACAAGCAAGATTTTTATGAATGAATGTCTCATGCCTCAGATCTCACAATGGCACACATGCTGCTGAAGTGCTAGTTGTTGCTTCATTTTTAAAGGGGTGTAAGAAAATACTGATATATTGAAGTATTGCAATATTACATTTTATAATACTGCATCGTTTTTTAAAAACACAGTATTGATTTTAAATGGATAGTTTACATGTAAAGATTGGTGGCAGACAGTGGTTTATTTAGTGCAGTGTTTAATCCCTGATGGCTAGATAGCAGTGTTGAACAGTGTTGTCTTCAGGTCTCACTGTTCTGATTGCAGAAAAAGTCAACTATTCTTTTACTTGATTTTATCCAGATGACAATGTTTTTATACCATGACAGTTTTTCTGAAATTTGATTGCAACAATCGCAATATATTATCTTGTTTACAGTACCACAATATACCGCAATATACTGAATTGAAAACCCTGTAACATGATACTGACAGGTTCTTGTCAATACACAGCCCTAATTACCATTCCACTGCCTACCCTCAAGAGTTCAAGTTTCTTTTCACCTGTTTATGTGTCTTTAAGACATTCCTTATGTCTTCAGTGTTAAACATGTTAATGAATGCCATCAAGCACTTAAAAAAAAAAAACGAGTACAATTCAGTTTTCCATGAAATGGGAAACTTGTATCCTACATGATAGGTTTTTACTGATACTTCAGATATATATTTTTTTAATGTACCAAAGCAGTTATGCTGGTCAACTAGCATGGTTACACTTGGTCATACTGGTGGTCGAGCTTGGGCAGTTTGACCATGCTTATAGACCATCAAACACAAATGAAAACACAACCAATGCTGGTGAAGAGCTAAGCTGGTCATCCATGCTAACCAGCAAGGCTAGCAGAGTCTGGTGGTAATATGCATTACTTTCCAGTGTTACTGATGCGCAGCTGTGGCAAAGCGTTTCTCAAATTACCAACAACAAGCAACAACCTCTTTGCTAGCTTTGATTAGGACTAGTGGGCTGGGTGTACATGTACATTTAGGGGTCGTAAGCATAATGAGTCAAGGCTGTTACTTGACAGGTTTGGGGTTTTGGATTTTCCTGATTGACAGCTCTGTTTTGCTGGATTTTCTGTTTAATGATGAGACAACAGTGTTTGAGTGTTCTACAGTATGTCCCCTGTGTGTACTCATTTTTCAACTGTGCCAAAGTAAACACACCTTTTTGGGATAGAGTTTTCAGGTTTTAAGGAGAAAAGTGCTGAGGGGTCATATTCTGTTTACTTTTATGGCTGGTATGAACACTACTCCTTTATTAATTAATTTAAAGGGCAATTAGACCAATAATCCAGAGCTCCAACCAGAGGGTTTGAAAAATACATTAGACTGGAAGAATGGGGGTGAAGAGAGGGAATGGAGATCTGTAGAGGAGGTGCTTTCTGCACTGTCCTTAACTCTCTCTTCTTAGCAAAGACTCATTCAAATTCTGCTCAGCACTGCCAGCTCTTCATACACCAAATATTATGTAACAGGTGAATAATACACACCACTTTGCCCTGTCTGACCCACACACACACACACACACACACACACACACACACAGATGTGAGACTGATTCACTTACATAAACATAAGCCCATGCAGCTCACGAGGTCACACACGAACACACACACACACACACACTATAATACATACAGATACGCTCATACATACAACTTAAGATTCTGTAACACACTTAAATATATACACATCTCACACACACACACTTTACCATACACACTTACACACTTTATCCCCATCTCACTCTTTCTCTCTTAACCTTTCCCTCTCTCTCCGTCCTGCCCTCTCTTAATCTTTCACTCTTTCTTTCTCCATCTTTTCTGCTTTCTCTCTTTCTCTTCCAATCATTCTCTTTCCCCATACTTCACTTTCTCTCCATCCTTCTCTCTCCCCATCCTTCCTTTTCTCTACATCCTTCTCTCTCCCCATCCTTCCCTTTCTCTCCATCCTTCTCTCTCCCCATCCTTCCCTTTCTCTCTATCCTTCTATCTCCCCATCCTTCCCTTTCTCTACATCCTTCTCTCTCCCCATCCTTCCCTTTCTCTCCATCCTTCTATCTCCCCATCCTTGCCTTTCTCTCCATCCTTCCCTTTCTCCCCATCCTTCCCTTTCTCTCCATCCTTCCCTTTCTCTCCATCCTTCTCTCTCCCAATCCTTCCCTTTCTCTCCATCCTTTTCACCCAATCCTTTCCTTTCTCTCCATCCTTCTCTCTCCCCATCCTTCCCTTTCTCTCCACCCTTCTCTCCCAATCCTTCCCTTTCTCTCCATCCTTCTCTCTCCCAATCCTTCCCTTTCTCTCCATCCTTTTCACCCAATCCTTTCCTTTCTCTCCATCCTTCTCTCTCCCCATCCTTCCCTTTCTCTCCACCCTTCTCTCCCAATCCTTCCCTTTCTCTCCATCCTTCTCTCTCCCATCCTTCCCTTTCTCTCCATCCTTCCCTTTCTCCCCATCCTTCTCTCTCCCCATCCTTCCCTTTCTCTCCATCCTTCTCTTCCAATCCTTCCCTTTCTCTCCACCCTTCTCTCTCCCCATCCTTCCCTTTCTCTCCATCCTTCCCTTTCTCTCCATCCTTCTCTCTCCCCATCCTTCCCTTTCTCTTTACCCTTCTCTCTCTCCCTTGCTTTCTTTTCCTCTCTCAATCTTTCCCTTTCTCTCTGTCTTTCGCTTTCCCCTCTCGTGCTTGTATCAGACCACTGAATGTGGGATTTTGGCTTTAGAATGACTTCTCCTGATTAAATCTCAGATTTAATATCCTAAAGGAAGTTGTCTGTCTGTCTGTATGTATGTATGTATGTCTGTGTGTGTGTGTGTCCACTCTTTACCAATCATCAATCAGAGGAACTAAACCAACATTTAGATCAAGTGTGCTGAGAGCTGGAATCCAAAAGGGCAATAAAGAGCTGGAGGTCAGTGAGGATGGACTCGAGTGCAGTGGACATTGTCTGCAACACACACAATCACCCAGAACAGAAAAAAAAGAGAACAGATAGCCACTAGGGGTGCACACAAAAGTCACAGGTCAGTTCGCACTGCGGTTTGGATCTCACGGTTCGGTACAAGTTCAGTACAAGGATGAGAGAGGCAACGAAAGAATAACCCGGGTTTCTTTTCATTTCATTTGAACAGACAGTCATACTTGTTCCACCTAAGAGAGATTAGAGATAAATGAGAGAGAAGGAAAAAGAGAGGCAGGGAGGACAAAAGAGACAGTTACAGTTTAGCACAGCAATATTCCTAAACCACTACGGTACCCACAGTTCCATGCACATCCAGCTTACAGCTTAAGGTTCGCAGTCAAAAATACTATATTTAGTGTGCGTATTGTACCATGTACTCTCCATGTTACTGCGTGCAAACCAAGACCCCCGTACCAGGGTGCTTCTGAAGGAATACATGTATTTCAATTAGCCAAAATACACAATGTCAAGCCTCCAGCATTGGGCTGTTGACCAGTGGAACTGAATGCGCTAGAAAGATGGAGAACTGTCTACAAGCCTTAGCACATTTGCTCTGCATAATTTCAACCACAGCTTCACCTTGATATAATCACTTTAAAGACTTTGCAGATGGAGATAATTTCAACATGACTTGCTTCTTAGAGAAGAAAAATGGCAGGGCCCTTAAAGAGGAAAAATATTTACATACATATTGGACTCTGGTTTGGGATGTTCTGGAATACAAGTACTGGGAATATGTATTCAGAATACAGAAATTAAGAATGTGTATTCAGTCCATGCTACAAGTAGACTGATAAATCACTGTGCTGATCAGTTATTTATATCAGTGTTACTGAGCTCTACTAAAGCCTGAGTAGACTGATGAATCACTGTGCTGATCAGTTATTTATCTCAGTGTTACTGAGCTCTACTAAAGCATGAGCAGACTGATAAATCACTGTGCTGATCAGTTGTTTATCTCAGTGTTACTGAGCTCTACTAAAGCCTGAGTAGACTGATAAATCACTGTGCTGATCAGTTATTTATCTCAGTGTTACTAAGCTCTACTAAAGCCAGAGTAGACTGATAATTCACTGTGCTGATCAGTTATTTGTCTCAGGGTTACTGAGCTCTACTAAAGCATGAGTAGACTGATAAATCACTGTGCTGATCAGTTATTTATCTCAGTGTTACTGAGCCCTACTAAAGCATGAGTAGACTGATAAATCGCTGTGCTGATCAGTTATTTATCTCAGTGTTACTGAGCTCTGCTAAAGCATGAGTAGACTGATAAATCACTGTGCTGATCAGTTATTTATCTCAGTGTTACTGAGCTCTGCTAAAGCATGAGTAGACTGATAAATCTGATCATCTCCTCAGAGCTCTTTTAAGAGATGTTTGAATGGCACAGTCTGATAAGTAGTAGTGGACAGTCCATGTACTCTATGTAGTCAATCTGATCTATCACAACAGTGGACTGCTCAGAGTTCACTTGGAGTGGCCCATTGCTGTAAGCAAACAGGATTAGGAGTCTAAAAAAAGAGGGCGATTCATTGACCTGAAGAGAGCAATGTATTGATTGGTCTATTAGACTAATATTACACCTGCAGTCATGTTTGGGGAGTCAGTGTCATTTTTAAAAGTGATTCTTTTAATCATTTCAAAATAATAAAATGAATCAACTCGCAGTAAAATCTCTGATATAATGATTCGTTTACTAAAGAATCAAACTGAATCACTGAGTCAGACATTTACAGTACAGGTCCTCAGGGCTAAATCTGAAGAACCTTAGATTAGAACCTTGGATGAACAGCTGTAGACCAAAAACTCCTCTTGTGCCAAGGAGGAGACTGAAGGGTCAAGTACGTCTTTGGGCTCTTTTCCTCCCTCCCTCCCTCTCTCCCTCCCTCCCTCCCTCCCTCCCTCTCTCCCTCTCTCCCTCCCTCCCTCCCTCCCTCTCTCCCTCCCTCCCTCCCTCCCTCCCTCCCTCCCTCTCTCCCTCTCTCCCTCCCTCCCTCCCTCCCTCCCTCCCTCCCTCTCTCCCTCTCTCCCTCCCTCCCTCCCTCCCTCCCTCTCTCCCTCCCTCTCTCTCTCTCTCTCTCTCGCTCTTGCTCTCGCTCTCGCTCTCTCTCTCGCTCTCTCTCTCGCTCTCTCTCTCGCTCTCTCTCTCTGTTTCTCCCTGACCCAGTTCTGTCAAAAGATACTCCAATAACCTTTTAAAATGAAGAATCATTGGAGACAATTGGATTTCTGCTGGCAGGTTAAAAACTCTAGGCCTTCTGCGGTCTCTCTAGTAACTATCCATTCACCCATCCATCCTTCAACCCATCTTGTCAGCCAAAATAATATCCTGTACCCTTAATGCTTGAGAGTTCTTACTTATGTTTTGCAAGAATAATGGAATTATGTGAGACAGATTTGATTATGCACGGCTGCTTTCTTTACACTTTTTGTTTTTGTGCCAAGAAATGACAAGAACAAAACCGTTCCCACAATTTACAGCAGTGGGCCAGACTCAAGAAACCATCACCACTGCACAATGCAAAATGTGCGGCACGGATCATTGTTGTACATAGTCTCATCACAATATTATGACCACCTCTGGTTTGGAATGAACTCATTATATCAGCTCCACTCACCATATAGGAGCACTCTGTAGTTCTGTAACTATAGACTGTAGATATTATTATTTGTATGGTAATTCATTCTCAGAACTGCAGGGTGTTAGTAGTGTGACTTGTGCTGGTACAAGTGGATCAGATACAGCAGTGCTGCTGGAGTGTTTAAACACCTCAGCATCACTGCTGGACTGAGAACAGTCCACCAACCAGAAATATCCACCCAACAGCGTCCTGTGGGCAGCGTCCTGTGGGCAGCGTCCTACGACCACTGATAAAGGACTAGAGGACGACCAACACAAACTGTGCAGCAACAGACGAACTTCTGTCTCTGACTTTACATCTACAAGGTGGACCAACTAGGTAGGGGTGTGGCGGACAGTGAGTGGACCCAGAGGACAATGCAACAGGACAATGATAGCAAGCACACTAGCAAGTCTAAAAAGAAAAGAATCAAGGCGTTGCAATGGCCCAGTGTTGCAAAAGTCCAGACCTTAACTTAACTGAATTGCCGTGGTGAGACCTTAAGAGAGCTGTGCATAAATGAAGGCCCACAAACCTCAATAAATTGAAGCATGGTTGTAAAGAAGAGTCACACTACTTCCTGCATTGATAGTGCGAGCTATGATTTGAATTTATTGGTGATTCATGACTATTTAAGCTTGGCCTTCAGTTCAAGCAATGTCATATCAGCTCTAAAATATTGGGATGTCTATAATCAATATCAGTATATGCATGCATGAGAAAACAATAAGCTAGAAAAAGCTGAGCACAATGCACAGTATGTTGACAAAAGTATCAGGACACCTACTCATTCATTGCTTCTTCTGAAAGGATGTTAAAAAGAGAGTTTATCCTGCTTTCAGAGTAACTGTTTGTACTGTCCAGGTAGGGCTTTCAGTTAGATTTTGGTGCCCTGCTGTGTAGATTTGATTGCATTCAGCAGCAAGAGTGTCAGTGAGGTCAGGATGTTGTATGATCACCACCCTACCTCACCCACAACTCCCCAACTCATCTCAAAAATACTGGATGGAGCACCAACCATCATTCCAGAGAACACCGTTCCACTGCTCTAGAGCTCAATGCTAGGGGCTTTATGCCCTTCAGGCCCACGTCTGGCATTAGGCATGGTGCCAGTAAGTTCATATTTTTCTGCTCCAGAAAATTCTATACTATTAGCAATACTTCTCCATAGACATTACATAATGAGTGCAACTACCAGTAGCTGAATGCGGTCATTAGAAGGGGGTCCACAAACATCTGGCAATACCTTGCATGTTGCTTCCGTTTGATTCTAAACAAGCTACCTAGGCTATGGGTGGTATTAACAGACTTGTTAACAGATAATAACTTCCTATGGGTTCAATATTGTTCTCGATCGCATTCTCTTTCTCTCAAAGTCAGCTTACAGCTCCTTCCTCCTCTAGTTGCACAGTGCAGTGGAAAATGAAGGAAGGATTGATTTAACCCCTTAAATGAATGAGAGGGAGAGAAAGAGAGAGAGAGAGAGAGAGAGAGAGAGAGAGAGAGAGAGAGAGAGAGAGACAGTTGAGGACTTAAGGACTGGGCATCCAACCGAGAAGGAGTTGAGTTAGTGAGAGGAATACAAATAAACAAAATCAAGTGCAGCAGTGTGTGTGTGTGTGTGTGTGTGTGTGTGTGTGTGTGTGTGTGTGTGTGTGTTTGTGTGATGCAGCTCAGTGATTACAGAGATAATCTGTTTATCAGTGAGTTTTTTGGACCATTTGAGAGAGAAGACAGACACACACACACCCTGCAAAGACACACACACACACACACACATTTTCATACAATGTCAGAACTTGGGGTCGTATAGATAATTGATCAGCTGGTAGGTGTGTGTGTGGGTATGTGTATAATGGTAAAGATAAGCATTTTATCCCCATTGTAAAACAGTTTACTTAGGTTACTAAGTAAGTGCATGTACATAGATGAAGAGGAAAGGCAGAAGGGTGTGAGAGTGTGTGTGTGTGTGTGTGTGTGGGGGGGGGGGGGGGGGGGGTAAAACTCTTATCAAACACACCACAGCCTACATTCTGCTGCATTGCACCTACGCACACAACACACTGCTGCATCTTCTAGTTAACTGCCCAGATAAAATGCATATTCTGTATCTGCTAATCTATATGCAAACGCCTCTGTAGCGCAAAGCCCTGACCCAGCCGGTGTGGAGGGACAGAAAGTTAGGCCCCTCGATGCAAACATCTACATCACACTGGTGACTAACAGGAAACATTTGAAGTCTTCATTTCAGTCTTTTAATTAGCTTAATGATATAGCTGTTAATATCAACACTATCTGTACGGCGTGGCATTTCACACTGTGTGGACTGGCAGAGCTGAACAGCTGCCTCAGTGGCTCTTTCACACAACTCCCTGCTAAGTGTGAGTCATGGCACGGTACAAAAATCTGCCACAATGTGACCCAGGGAGCGAAACGGAAGGGTTAGGGAATAAGAGTTGGTGGTGCTGGTTCTGGAAGGACTGATTGGTCAAATTCTTGACATCGGTTTTACATCCAGATTGTGACTGTAAAAGTTATATTTCTCTTCTAATCAATGGCTGGATATGCAAATGTACACACACAGCTTGTCTAGTCCCTGTACAGAACTATTGGCAATAAACATGAACCTATTTGCTCCATGCCTAATGCCAGATGTGGGCTTGAGGGATATAAAGCCCCCCAGCATTGTGCTGTGGAGCAGTGGAACTGTGCTCTCTGGAACTATGGTGATCCAGCCAAAACGTTTGGGATGAGGTGGGGTGGTGATCATCCAAAATCCTGATCTCACTAATGCTCTTCCCTAAAGCAATGGATCAAAATCTAGCAGAAAGTCTTCCCTATACAGTTACTCCAACAGAAGCAGGATAAACTCTTTTTAATAACCTTGTCCCAATATTTTTGCCCATAAAACATATTTTCCAATTTCTTTACTTACCCAGGTGGGTCTATTAATATTTGGACAGTGACAATTTCTGCTATACTGCATTTGTACACCACTTTAATGAACTTTTATAGGTTCTTCTATTTGAAACTGTGAAGGGGGAAAAGGTTCCTTGAAGGTTCCTCAAAGAACCTCATGAAATTCCTTCACAGTTTCAAACTTAATAACCTCCAAAAAGTTCCTCAAGGGTCTTATACTTTTTACAGATCTGATCATCTGAAGCATGGTACAAGACCTCTGAAGGCATCCTGTGGTATCTGGCACCAAGGCATTAGCATCCTTTCAGTTGTGAAAGGATGCTAACCCCCACCCCCCAGTCGTCTAGCCATCACAATCTCTTGCCCTGGTCAAAGTGTCTCAGACCCTTATGCTCGCCAGTGACATTAGGTGTATTTTGTGTATCAGTTCTTTTGTTTGTCACAGTCAGCCCACTTGTCGATGATGATGGCTAAGGTTATGAACTAATGCGGCTCACAATTGGTTGCTAATTGTTCTTACTGGTGAAGCAGTTGGCCTCAAATCAACTGCCTAAGATAAGAACGCCATGGTTGAAAAGGTTAAAGACAAAATTGTCTGCTGCAGAGATGAAACTGTAGATGGCAGAGCAGTTAGATTAGTTGATTAACTGAATACGGAGCAACTGGTTCATAAGTTATTCAACTAATTGTTCTTTGCAGCTCTACAGACAAAGCAACAGATTAGTAACTCCTTGAGGAGAGCTAGTGTTTACAGTCACTATCCAACACCCACCTAGTTTATCTAATCAGCCCTTCAATAAAAACAAATCAGGTCAGCTGCTGGTTGAACTGAAATACCCCCTACAGCAAGCTGGAGGAAGATCCACAGCCAAATCAAGGTTCTTCTAACCTACATATCAGTAACTCACCTAAAACCTACTCATTTTGTTTTCCATGACTGCCTACGCCTTTTTCACAGCACTGTACTGTATGTTTCTAAAGTGCTCCCTTCAATTTGTTCAGAGGTGGGTTATGTTCTTCAGTCTGAAGGAAGAGAATGTGTGTGGGGGTGGTGTTTGCGTGGATGTGTGTACAGTGCAGTGCATAAATAACTGGACAGTGACCCAATTTTTGTTGATCAACCTCATATTAAAGCTGATGTTCCAAACCTTTCCAGCTTTCTTCTAGTTAAAGTAGTTTACTAACTGAAAAAGCTAAACGGTTGTATTGTATATGGCTGATTATGTCAGTGCGATCAGCCAATCGCAGATACTAATGGGCGGGGCTTTACGGCATCAATCTTTCCAGGCAAACTTTGTAACGTGGCCTGAAGTGTCTCTCAATATGAATGTCATTTTTAGAATCAACCACGTTTAAAACACGACTTCCGAGAACTAGCTGATAGAGTGTGTTCTGATACTCAGTGTACTGGACAGACTCCCACCTAACGGATTTCTGCAGCCATGATTGAGGTCCGTATTGCCCATCCACATGCCATTTAGTGGTGGCTGGGTTGGGATTGGTACGTTTTTAAACTTTTACAAAATTTATTACTAACTCATTTAAAAAAATAAATAAATAAACAGAAGAATGTTAAGTTTTTGGTAACTATAATAGTACATTAATTTTGAAGATCAGGAAAGAAAATTATGTTTTAAGTAATAATGGCTACAAACAAGCTATTTAACTACATTCATTTTCTGGACAATTAGTAGTAACACCAGTTTCTTCAACAATAAGTCAGCTCATATCTTTATAACAAAGCCTGGAGGGGGAAACCCACCCTGCTAAAATGGATGGAACAGAACCAACCTTCTTTTCTTTTTACTATTTTGTTGTTACCAGTTTAGAAAGTTTGTTCGGTTTAAAGCACAAAGACCGAAACATTAAAGATTGGTTCTGTGCTACTGTACACAAACGCTGCCATGCTGGCCTCCAAAATTGTTGCACTGTGGAAGAGACTTTGTTCAAATAATAAACCCACCCCCTGCCTTGTGTAGTTACAGATTTACAATGTAAAAGTTCCTCATCTCTCGGGGGGAACGCTCCCCTGCTGGATTAACGGTGAGGAAACTGATGACTGACTCAGCAGACAGCCAGAATACATTTGAATGGTAAATAAGGAGGACAGGGAAGCATTCAATGTGACCTTGCACTTCTCTCTCTCTCTCTCTCTCTCTCTCTCTCTCTCACACACACACACACACACACACACACACACACACACACACACACGCACACATGCACATACACATGCAGACACATGCAGACACATGTAGACACATGCAGACACATGCAGACACATGCAGACACATGCAGACACTGTGCAGTCCCTAAGTAACTTGACTGGGACACAGTTTGTGGTGTTCTATACTGCAGCTATCCAATGGCTGCACCTGCTGTTTTTAGCCAGGCACCACTTCACATAAGCTCCCTTTACATTACAATCAATTCCATTGATAACCACATCTAACCACATAAGAAATGCAAGTGTAAACACACCCAAGAAGGATTTAAAATAGGATATAAATCCGATCACTCAAACCACTTCAGGAGGTGAATACATCCAGGCCTTCAACAGCCAAACCCACTCAAGGTAAAAGTAATCAATGTCACGTAACAAGCGAATTTGCATATTCCGTCCCACACAGCAATCAGATTTTTGATTTTTCGGATGAACTGGAGACGCATTTGACTACCGCATTTGACCAAGTGTAAAATCAAAGTGGCTAAAATCTTATCAGAACACAATTCAGACCAGTATCTGTCTGTAATGAAAACGAACATGCCCCTTGCATGCTTTTGGGGCAGATACCTATCCATTAGCCTTTCAGTACAATTGGCCGATCTCAGATTCTGACTGCAGATACCAATCGCGGATACCGTTCGAGGGCGGAGTACTCAATCTGTCCAGGCAAACTTGGTAATGCATCATCATGCAGGCTGTAATATTCCTACAGTGTATCTCAAGAAGAAATGTATTTTATTTTTTAAAATCAACCACATTAGCACTGTAGAATTTCAAGCTAGTCTTTTATATATGCTATATGCTTACAATGACACTCACTTGAATCTTGCCCATATTGTGCTAAAATGCCTTACTGTGGCTAAGAATTGAATGCTTGTACATAAATTGTGTAATATCTTGAAGTAATATGTAAATGTGGTTAAGGGTTGTAAACAAACTGTTCACACCCATCCCACACAGTCCATTTATTCCCATTTATGTTCACAGTGCCTCCAAACCCCACCTTCTTTCAAGTTGTTACATGAGTTTCCTCGGTTTTTCCATAGAAATTCAAGGTTGCTTGAGGCTGAGTTACTTGTTGCTTCTCACATCACAATGGTACAAATGCAAACAAAACACATGAAATGTGGAACCACTACAACCACTTGTCAATACGCTGGCAACCACCTGAAACACCACAGCACACACAGAATTTGGCATACTTTTACAAACCAACTATAAACATCTCAACACCACCATAGCACCCACCTGGCAACAACGTGGCAGCCACTTGAAACACCCTAGCACCCACCTTAGCAACTACCTGAAATAGCACCCTACTAATCACCAAGAAACACCTTAGCAACACAATAGCACCCACTTAGCAACTTCTTAGCAACCACCCGAAATGCTGTAGCAACTGCCATAGCAACCACCTGGGGCACCATAAGGATGCATAGTAACAACCTAGCCACCACTTGGGATACTACAGCAACCAATTAGCACAAATAACTTCACACAAGTGATCACATACCAACAGTCTATCAAACACATGGAGATGTGAAGCACTTACATGTAATTTTCTGGTTTCTACTGTAATTTTTCATTTATTGTTACTTTCCTCTTAGTATTTGTCAGTACAAATAGTAGTGAAATGCTGTTCGCTATAGTCTTAGCTAATAGCTCATACTAATTAGCTATAGTACTATTAATAATAGTTATTAATAGTAAATTACAGTATATTATAGTGATATAGTACATTATAGTATACTAAAGTTACTTTATTCATATGTGTAGGATGTTAAGTGTACAGTGTAAGGATCCTTATCCTTTCCCAGTGATTGTTTCTCCCTTTGTGTTGTCCTCTTATTTATTTGTAATTTATTTTACACTTATCTTTAACATAAACAATAATCAATGAAGGAAAGCTAATAATGTCAGTTAGCACAGTCACAGAGTTGGTGCTGACTGGATTAACTGTGGCCTCAGGGAGCACAAAGCTACTCTCTCAACGTGACACATCACCACAAATTCAAAGCAAGCGCAAGTTCGATCGACTGCGTCATTCATTTCAGTGCCCTGCAGCTCAGAGATGGAAACCACCACTCTGTCAACATCTGCTCACTTGTGTGTGTGTGTATGTGTGTGTGTGTGTCAGTGTTAGTGTACGCAGAAGCCTCCCAGAGGTAAACACACACACACACACACACACACACACACACACACACTTTTATAGCATGCCACTCATCCTCTCTTGCTCTGTTTTGTTTACACATGGCCGGGGCAGAGTGAACTCTGATTGGTTAATGGACCCTTCCAACCAAAGTCATAAGAGAAGTGACATCACCTCACCCAAACACCATGTGCTGTCCTATCAAATGACCATATGGAGATTTAATACCACATTACAAGATTATTGCCCCCCGGAGGGGCAGACCACTATTTTCCAAGCGGACATTTTGTCCCAAATACCAAAGTGCCCCCCGGTATATATATAAACCACTTTAATCTATAAACTTGTTATGAGGCTTAATTATCATGTTTTTGGGGGTATTCTTGCCCCTCTACTCAGTTCCATTCCACTACAACTTACATCATAACCTAATGAAGTACTGACACAGCAAAAACATAAAAAAGGGAAAATTCTAATCTCCCCATCTACTCATTTCCATTTCTCATTGTTCCCTCATCACTCCCCTTTCACTCACTTTCTGCTCTCGCGCTCTCTCTCTCTCCTACCTCTACCTCTCTTCCCTCTGTTAATCGCTTTCTCCCCATCTTGCCATCCCTTGCACCCCCCCTCCTCATTCTGTTTGTCTCTCGTTGGCTCTAATTAATGGCACCCTCCCCCAGGCATCCAGGGTTTCCATAGCAACCCTGCTCTGTGGTCGATATGGGTTGCGCATCTCCGTGGCAACAGCCAACCGGGCTGCCACATATTGTGTCTGTTTGATTTCGGGCTGTGGAGTGTGTGTGCTGTGGAACAACAGGAATCTAATACAGACACATGGGCGCACACACACACACACACACACACACACACACACACACACACACACAGAGACAACACAAAAAGAAATACATTATGTTGAGATTTACTGATGTAAAGAAAATCTACATGTATTTATTCAGTGATGTATTCTGTATTAGTCCATAAAGTTAACTTTAAGAATATATTTTGATAAGACACATGGGGAAACCCTCTGCTGATGTATTTAATTCACACTGTTCCTCAGTGTTACTCATTAGCAGTTTCCTTTATGTAATTCTTTAATTAAAAAGTTTTGTAAAAAAAAAAAAAAAAAAAAAAAAAAAAAAACCACACTGCTGCTCCCACAATCCCCCAAGCACAACTACCACCCATTTCATCAACACAGCTTACACTTTTTAAAATCTTGCAAATTTTACAATACAATTTGTAGCTTTGTGATTTTCACAGTTAATGAAGTGTGTTTGCCATCCTGCCATAAAACACAAACACGTGTTCAGTAGAGATAGAAAACTGCACTTATCACTGGTCCACAAAACATAACAGCTATTGATTAAACAGTTCAGTTCATTCATCTCTCAAAAGAGCTCAGTAACACTGAGATAAATACCTGATCAGCACAGTGATTTATCAGTCTACTCAGGCTTTAGTAGAGCTCAGTTACACTGAGATAAATAAATCATCAGCACAGTGATTTATCAGTCTACTCATGCTTTAGTATAGCTCAGTAACACTGAGATAAATAACTGATCAGCACAGTGATTTATCAGTCTACTCATGCTTTAGTAGAGCTCAGTAACACTGAGATAAATAACCGATCAGCACAGTGATTTATCAGTCTACTCATGCTTTAGTAGAGCTCAGTTACACTGAGATAAATAACCGATCAGCACAGTGATTCATCAGTCTACTCAGGCTTTAGTAGAGCTCAGTTACACTGGGATAAATAACTCATCAGCACAGTGATTGATCAGTCTACTCAGGCTTTAGTAGAGCACAGTAACACTGAGATAAATAACTGATCAGCACAGTGATTTATCAGTCTACTCATGCTTTAGTAGAGCTCAGTAACACTGAGATAAATAACCGATCAGCACAGTGATTTATCAGTCTACTCATGCTTTAGTAGAGCTCAGTAACACGGAGATAAATAACTGATCAGCACAGTGATTTATCAGTCTACTCAGGCTTTAGTAGGGCTCAGTAACACGGAGATAAATAACTGATCAGCACAGTGATTTATCAGTCTACTCATGCTTTAGTAGAGCTCAGTAACACGGAGATAAATAACCGATCAGCACAGTGATTTATCAGTCTACTCATGCTTTAGTATAGCTCAGTAACACTGAGATAAATAACTGATTAGCACAGTGATTTATCAGTCTACTCAGACTTTAGTAGAGCTCAGTTACACTGGGATAAATAACTCATCAGCACAGTGATTTATCAGTCTACTCAGGCTTTAGTAGAGCACAGTAACACTGAGATAAATAACTGATCAGCACAGTGATTGATCAGTCTACTCAGGCTTTAGTAGAGCACAGTAACACTGAGATAAATAACTGATCAGCACAGTGATTTATCAGTCTGCTCATGCTTTAGTAGAACACAGTAACACGGAGATAAATAACTGATCAGCACAGTGATTTATCAGTCTACTCATGCTTTAGTAGAGCTCAGTAACACTGAGATAAATAACTGATCAGCACAGTGATTTATCAGTCTACTCAGGCTTTAGTAGAGCTCAGTAACACTGAGATAAATAACTGATCAGCACAGTGATTTATCAGTCTACTCAGGCTTTAGTAGAGCTCAGTAACACGGAGATAAATAACTGATCAGCACAGTGATTTATCAGTCTACATAGGCTTTAGTAGGGCTCAGTAACACGGAGATAAATAACTGATCAGCACAGTGATTTATCAGTCTACTCATGCTTTAGTAGAGCTCAGTAACACGGAGATAAATAACCGATCAGCACAGTGATTTATCAGTCTACTCATGCTTTAGTATAGCTCAGTAACACTGAGATAAATAACCGATTAGCACAGTGATTTATCAGTCTACTCAGACTTTAGTAGAGCTCAGTTACACTGGGATAAATAACTCATCAGCACAGTGATTTATCAGTCTACTCAGGCTTTAGTAGAGCACAGTAACACTGAGATAAATAACTGATCAGCACAGTGATTGATCAGTCTACTCAGGCTTTAGTAGAGCACAGTAACACAGATAAATAACTGATCAGCACAGTGATTTATCAGTCTACTCATGCTTTAGTAGAGCACAGTAACACTGAGATAAATAACTGATCAGCACAGTGATTTATCAGTCTGCTCATGCTTTAGTAGAACACAGTAACACGGAGATAAATAACTGATCAGCACAGTGATTGATCAGTCTACTCAGGCTTTAGTAGAGCACAGTAACACTGAGATAAATAACTGATCAGCACAGTGATTGATCAGTCTACTCAGGCCTTAGTAGGGCTCAGAAACACAGAGATAAATAACTGATCAGCACAGTGATTTATCAGTCTACTCAGACTTTAGTAGAGCTCAGTAACACTGAGATAAATAACTGATCAGCACAGTGATTTATCAGTCTACTCAGGCTTTAGTAGAGCTCAGTAACACTGAGATAAATAACTGATCAGCACAGTGATTTATCAGTCTACTCAGGCTTTAGAAGAGCTCACTACTCAGGCTTTAGTAGGAGAATATTGGAGAATACTGGAGAATGCTGGTGATTGCTGGAGAATTTGTTGGTGGATGTTGGAAAGTGCTAGCAATTGTTGAATGATGTTAGTAATTGAAAAAACAATTATTGTTGAGACATGGAGATGTTTAGGGTGTGTTATGGTCTGTTGGAGCTATAGAATGTGGTGATTGATAGAGTGGGGGGCTTGTAATGTTGGCAAAAAATGTTGGTGCCTGCTGAAGTGTTGGTGATAATTGGGGTACAGTGGTGTTTGTTAGAGGAGGCTGGTGTGTACTGAGATTAATGAGTGCATGTTGATTGTTAAATGACTGCAACCTAAGAAGTACCCTCTATGTGTCTCTGATTTCTGCTTTTGGCTTGCAGGGGACTAGTGGAGGGAAATGCAAATGCAATCAGGAGTATAGTGTGTTTGGAGTGTACCACAGCGTATATGTGCACACATGTGCTTTAAATGTCAAAAAGATGCTAAATAATTAAACACTTTTAAAGAAAGTATAAAAGTGTGTGTGTGCTTATGGAATTATCATCATTTATCATCATTATCATGATGTGTTTTTTAATTCAGCAGGTGTCCCAATACTTTTGTCCATTTAGCACAAGTATGCTACTGTTGTTGTAAACAAAATCTCTCAATGAAACTGTAACTTTACATTTGAAGGAAAAAAGGTTGTGGTTTGAATGTGTGTGAGGTTAAAGAGAGTGTTCATCATGACATGTTCACACAATGCTTTAATCAGACATTGGGGTCCTTAGCAGACCACCTGATGAGGCCTGATCAGAGACGAGCAGAGGAACGCCTTGGTAGCATGTGTATGTGTGTGTGTGTGTGTGTCAAAAAAAAGAGAGAGAGAGAGAGAGAGAGAGAGAGAGAGAGAGAGAGAGAGAGAGAGAGAGAGAGAGGACACTGGAGGGGTTTGTGGAGCCATCATTTATTCACAGCGTTATTCATAATTGACAAGTGAGAATGCTGCTCTTTCTCTCTGACACACACACACTGCTCTCTCTCTCTCTCTGCAGTGAGGTCGTTTTTCCTGCTCTTCCTAAAAAGGGCAGAGCAGATCTATGACATAATTTCCTGTCTGTCTCTTAACGTTTGTGTGCGTGTGTGTGGCTGTGGTTCACCTGAGAGTGTGTAATCAGCTGATGTCAGACACAGAGACTGTTGTCAGCCACTCTAACATGCTGATGTCATCAGCGAGGGACTGTTATTCTGCTCCCTATAACTCTGTTTTTACCTTTTCCTCAATGTCTCTCTCCCTTCCTTCCTCTCTCCTCTTTACACTTAGCGCTGCTTTCACTCGTCCCTCCACCTGTATCTCTTTCTCTCCTCTATACGTTTTTCACTCATTTCACTCATCCCTCCACCTGTATCTATCTCCTCTCTCCTCCACCTGTATCTCTCTCCTCTCTACATTTACCATTCCTTTCACTCATCCCTCCACCTGTATCCCTCTCTTCTCTATATATGGTTCATTCCTTTCACTCATCCCTCCACCTGTATCTCTCTCCTCTCTACATTTAACATTCCTTTCACTCATCCCTCCACCTGTATCCTTCTCTTCTCTCTATATGTTTCATTCCTTTCACTCATCCCTCCACCTGTATCTCTCTCCTCTCTACATTTACCACTCATTTCACTCATCCCTTCACCTGTATCTCTCTCCTCTCTACATTTACCACTCATTCCTCCACCTGTATCTCTCTCCTCTCTTCATTTGCCATTCCTTTCACTCATCCCTCCACCTGTATCTCTCTCCTCTCTTCATTTGCCATTCCTTTCACTCATCCCTCCACCTGTATCCTTCTCTTCTCTCTATATGTTTAATTCCTTTCACTCATCCCTCCACCTGTATCTCTCTTTTCTCTCTACATTTTCCATTCCTTTCACTCATCCCTCCACCTGTATCTCTCTCCTCTCTACATTCACCACTCCTCTCATTCATCCCTCCACCTGTATCTCTCTCTTCACTCATTCCTCCATCTGTATCTCTCTCCTCTCTACATTTAGCATTACTCTCACTCATCCCTCCACCTGTATCTCTCCCTCTTCTCCCTACATTTACCACTCCTTTCACATATCCCTCCACCTGTATCTCTCTCTCCTCTCTACATTTACCATTCCTTTCACTCATCCCTCCACCTGTATCTCTCTCTCTCCTCTCTATATTTACCACTCCTTTCACATATCCCTCCACCTGTATCTCTCTCTCCTCTCTACATTTACCATTCCTTTCACTCATCCCTCCACCTGTATCTCTCTCTCTCCTCTCTATATTTACCACTTCTTTCTTTTATCTCATCTTGCCTCCCTCCTCTACATCTTCTATTTTCTTATTGTCCCATCCCTTTGTTACTCTATCTGTATCTCTCTTTCCCCTTCATCTGTGTGTGTGTGTGTGTGTGTGTGTGTGTGTGTGTGTGTGTGTGTGTGTGTATCATATGTGTAGGTGCTATTTGAGAGGGATACATACTGAGGACAATGCAGACTCAGACATTTAGGAACAAACAGCCATTTATAGATGGCTACACACACACACACACACACACACACACACACACACACACACACCGCAACTTACTTACTATCTAACATTACACCTAATTCAGTAAAGAGGATCTATACTCTCTGATCACATACACACACTCTGTAAAAAAATCGCTATCCTTTACACATACACACACACACACACACACTCTCTCTCTCTCACAGTGTATGAATGAGTGGGAACAGTGTGAAAAGTGGATTAAAATAATCCCTTTAATCAGTGACCCCCTCAGCCACACCAACTGACAGCAAGTGTGTGTGTGTGTGTGTGTGTGTGTGTGTGTGTGTGTGTGTGTGTGTGTGTGTGTGTGAGAGAGAATGAGTGAGCAAGTGAGATGTGGAGTGAGAGAAAGAAAGACTGGGAGTTGGGGTGAGAGTTGAGGGGCAGACCGTGATAGAGGGAGCAGGGACCAATCCAGCACAATCTAAGGGTGCCAAGAAATATTTCCAGCAGATCTTCCAACCGCCTGCAGGCTGGTGTAGGTAGGCTTAGTGTGTGCGGAGTGGTATTTGCAAACAATGGTGCTACAAGCTGTTCATGTTAAATCAAGCTGCTTGATTCTCAATCATGAACACAGATCTCCGATTCCTCCTTCAGGACGTCGGGACAGCTACTGCTGGGTCAGATATTAGCTGCATTCCACAGCCTAGGCTGCAGGCGAGGTGGGCTGAATTTCTCCACTGCTGCGTCACAGAAGGCTGTTCCAAAGTGAAGGACCCTTCGTATACAACCCAGAAATGCAGACCACATGTGGAGCCATTTTGAGAACGCAGCTGATGTATCCTTCCTGGCCCTCGGTTACCCACAGTTCTCACAAAGAAGTGTGTGTGTGTGTGTGGGTGTGTGTGTGTGTGTGTGGGGGGGGGGGGGTTATGTTGGGGAGAATAACAGCATCATGAAAATGGTGGAAAATGAAGCCTCCAGAGCAGAGTTTGTTTAAAAATGTTAGTTTTTATCATTATAATTAATTTAAGTGAAGACATGAAAAGTTTAGTGCCGCAATTGCAAGAGGTGAGAACTCTCTAGTGATGTCACCACGCAGACTGTTCCATCTGTGTGACCAATAGTTATTAATACCTGAATAATAATGAGCATTTTAATAATAAAGCATTTAATTTCATAAACAGCAGCAAACAGTGTCAGCAAATACATTCTTATGGCATTGATGATCTCATGATCTGATAGTTTAGTATAGGTAGCTTTAATTGAATGGTCTATTATAAATGCCTCGTAGATGCGCACCAGACACTCAGCTAACCGTCAACTGAATGCCTATTAAATGCAACTGAACTCTGAACTGGTTGAATGCACCGACCCAAACCTTAACCTTACCCTTGAATCAACCTTAAACCTAAACCTAACTTAAACTTAACTTAAACCTTAAATCTAACCCTAAACATGACTCTTAAAAGGGTAAGATTAGGGTTAGGGTATAGGGTAACATTCAATAGACCGTCACTTACAGTCGACAAGTTCAGTAGCATTTAATAGACATTCAGTTCAATGTCAGGTGAGCATCTACGAGGCATCTACAACGTACCATCCAAGTGATACCTAAGAATAGGTATAAGAATGCTGGGTCTTTCAGAGTGTTGTAAAAGAAGTTTATAGTCTTTCAGTCTGAATAAATGCAAAAGAGAACAAGCTTTTTAGGTTTGTAAGAGAGTACCAGAGCATCCTTACTGATGGCCACAGTCATTCAGAAATCCTTGCTCTCTCTGGAAGTTATTGTTGGAGAACAAAAAAATAGTAACGACTGATTGAAAATGGCCTCTTTTACAGTGTTCACAGTATGTCAGTCCCATGTTTCAAACTCTCATTATAATGAACTATAATGAGGTAAACACAACTCGATTCTAGGGCTCCTTTAAGTTTGTGCTGAGAAAGGATATACAGTCTTTAAACACAGGTTTTCAGAGAGTTTACAGGAGCTCTATAAATTCAGCTGGGATACAGACAGACCTCATGGGGTTAACGATTTCAGCAACTTTACTGATCCCATCAAACTTCTATGAAAATCATGTTGCCACTGACAAATTCTTTGAAATTCAATGCACACTAATGTATTTAGTCTGTGTGATTCATCATAACAATCAAATGATTCATTGATGATTCTACAATGAAGCTTTAAAATGTGCATGTAGTGCATGGTAAATCTTTCAATGTGAATCATGCCCAAATGAAGCGGACTGAGCAGATTTTGGAATTTGTTAAGGTAGCAGTGCTACAACCAGTAAAGTACATTCATTTACCTGCTAGCATTAGTACGGATACTGAAACAACTGGGAATATTGAAGATGCACTGTATGTATGTATATTCAAACCAATCCAGACACGCCTTCTAATTAATCAATTTATGTAGACCCACTGCTGACAGAGCTTGTAGAACCTCTCTTGTGAATGAAAAAAATCTGCAAATCCACAAAGCAAAATGTTCCAACATCTACTATAACGTCTTCCCAGAACAGCAGATGCTGTTAGTGAGGAAAGGTGGGTACAAATTTCCTATAATTATCTCGGTTTCAGAAGAAACATTGGACGAGAAGCTAAACGTACTGTAATCTACACGGTGAAGCCATGAGTGAAAGGGAGGCTTGTGGATTGGATTAGGGGATGACAGAGAGATTAGAACAGATTAGGCAATCTGTAGCCTTCTGTAGCCTACTGTTCTCTGGGACAGCAAAGGACACGCAGGCTGAACATCAAACCTCAAACTAGCATAATTCAGCCTTGAACCATGAAGGATCATATTTTATATGTTTATATGTATATTTTATATTTTTTTATCCATTCCCTTATGCTCTTCAATAACAGTTTCTCAGAGTGGATTTCACTTTTGTCTATATATATATATATATATATATATATATATATATATATATATATATATATATATATATATATACACACACACTTCTCAAAAAAATAAAGGGAACACTTAAACAACACAATATAGCTCCAAGTAAATCAAACTTCTGTGAAATCAAACTGTCCACTTAGGAAGCAACACTGATTGACAAGGTCAAATGGAATAGACAACAGGTGGAAATTAATGGCAATTAGCAAGGCACACTCAATAAAGGAGTGGTTCTGTAGGTAGGGACCACAGACCACTTCTCAGTACCAATGCTTTCTGGCTGATGTTTTGATCACTTTTGAATGTTGGTGGTGCTTTCACACTCGTGGTAGCATGAGGCGGACTCTACAACTCACACAAGTGGCTCAGATAGTGCAGCTAATCCAGGATGGCACATTAATGCAAGCTGTGGCAAGAAGTTTGCTGTGTCTGTCAGCGTAGTGTCCAGAGGCTGGAGGCGCTACCAGGAGACAGGCCAGTACACCAGGAGACGTGGAGGAGGCTGTAGGGGGCCAACAACCCAGCAGCAGGACCGGTACCTCCACCTTTGTGCAAGGAGGAACATTGCCAGAGCCCTGCAAAATGACCTCCAGCAGGCCACAAATGTGCATGTGTCTGCACAAACGGTTAGAAACCGACTCCATGAGGATGGTATGAGGGCTCGATGTCCACAAATGGGGGTTGTGCTCACAGCCCAACACCGTGCAGGATGCTTGGCATTTGCCAGAGAACACCAGGATTGGCAAATTCGCCACAGGCGCCCAGTGCTCTTCACAGATGAAAGCAGGTTCACACTGAGCACATGTGACAGATGTGACAGAGTCTGGAGACGCCGTGGAGAGCGATCTGCTGCCTGCAACATCCTTCAGCATGACCGGTTTGGCAGTGGGTCAGTAATGGTGTGGGGTGGCATTTCTTTGGAGGGCAGCATAGCCCTCCATGTGCTCGCCAGAGGTAGCCTGACTGCCATTAGGTACCGAGATGAGATCCTCAGACCCCTTTGTGAGATATGCTGGTGCGGTTGGCCCGGGGTTCCTCCTAATGCAGGACAATGCTAGACCTCATGTGAGTGTGCCAGCAGTTCCTGCAAGATGAAGGCATTGAAGCTATGGACTGGCCCGCCCGTTCCCCAGACCTGAAACCGATTGAGCACATCTGGGACATCATGTCTCGCTCCATCCACCAACGTCACGTTGCACCACAGACTGCCCAGGAGTTGGTGGATGCTTTAGTCCATGTCTGGGAGGACATACAGGCACGTGGAGGCCACACACAATACTGAGCCTCATTTTGACTTGTTTTAAGGACATTACATTAAAGTTGGATCAGCCTGTAGTGTGTGTTTCCACTTTAATTTTGTGTGTGACTCCAATCCAGGCCTCCATTGGCTAATAAATTTGATGATTTTTGTTTGATTTTGTTGTCAGCACATTCAACTTTGTACAGAACAAAGTATTCAATGAGAATATTTCATTCATTCAGATCTAGGATGTGTTATTTGAGTGTTCCCTTTTTGAGCAGTGTATACACACACACACACACACACACACACACACACACACACACACACAGACAAAATTGTTGGTACCCCTCGGTTGAATAGAAAAACCCACAGTGGTCAAAGAAGTAACTTGATCACACCATCTGTCGTTGTTTGAACCAAAGTGGACTTCATGGGAGACGACTAAGGAGGACACTATTGTTGAAAACAAGTCAGACTGAAATTTGCCAAACTACATGTTGACAAACCCCAAAGTTCTGGGAGAATGTCCTATGGACCGATGGAACTTTTTGCCAAGGCACATCAGCTCTATGTTCACAGATGGAAAAATGAAGCATATCTACAAAAGAACACTGTCCCTATTGCGAAACATGGAGGAGGCTCTGTTATGTTCTGGGGCTGCTTTACTGCATCTGGCACAGGGTGTCTTGAATCTGTGCAGGGTACAATGAAATCTCAAGACTATCAAGGGATTCTAGAGAGAAATGTGCTGCCCAGTGTCAGAAAGCTTGGTCTCAGTCGCAGGTCATGGGTCTTGCAACAGGATAATGACCCAAAACACAGCGTAAAAAAAACACAAGAATGGCTAAGAGGAAAACATTGGACTATTCTGAAGTGGCCTTCTATGAGCCCTGACCTAAATCCTATTTAGCATCTTTGGAAGGAGCTGAAACATGCCGTCTGGAAAAGGCACCTTTCAAACTGGAGCAGTTTGCTCATGAGGAGTGGGCCAAAATACCTGCTGTGAGATGCGGAAGTCTCATTGACCATTACAGGAATCATTTGATTGCAGTGATTGCTTCAAAAGGTTGTGCAACAAAATATTAGGTTACGGGTACCATCATTTCTGTCCAGGCCTGTTTCATGAGTTTATTTATTTTAAATAATTCTGTTGAAGGTTCAAAATCAATGTCTGACTTTCATTTGTTCTTTTTTCATAGAATTTGTGTTTATTATTACCTTTGTCAGATTCAAGTTATTTCTGTGACAATTGTGGGTTTTTCTTTCATTAACCGAGGGGTACCAACAATTTTGTCCGTGCGTGTGTAAATATATATATATATATATATATATATATATATATATATATATATTTGGTTAGTGCTAGTCTAGGATCAGTTTATGTATGTGTATCTGTTCGAACATAGACATTTTTGTGAGCTCTAGAAGTACTATGAGTATGTGTGTGCATCGGTGTGTGTGTGTCTCTGATGTGGGGAGGGGATGTAAGTGTGTGTTTGAGAAGATAAATTCAGCAGTGACTGGCTTAGACTACAAATCATGTGACTTTGGGATTACATAACTCAGTCTCCAGCTAACCCTGTGCGTCTGTGTGTATGTGTGTGTGAGTGTGTGTGTGTGTGTCTGTCTGCTACAAAACACTTTGATGTGAGGAGAATTATAACCATCCCACACACACCTGCATCCACCCCAACCTCAGACATACACCCAAACAACCCATGTCTGTAAATAAAATGATGGGAAGACTACAACACGATGGTGTGTGTGTGTGTGTCTGATACAAATACATGAAAGCTTTTAAAAGAAAAAAAATCTTTGAAGTTTATTGACTTTGATTGTTTCAACGTCTTCACTTTTCCATCTCTCTCTCTCTCTCTCTCTCTCCCTCTCGCTTTGTTTCGCTCTCTGATGCTGAACAAGAAGCATAGTTGCACTTAATGCAGGGGAAAATTAGCAGGAAAAAAGAGAAAGGGTGTACAATATCTTGCTGCTGCTCCTCGTCCCCCTCTCTCGCTCTCTCGCTCTCTCTCTCTCTCTCTCTCTCTCCCTCTCCCGCTCTCTCTCTCGCTGTAGCAGTATTATGTAAGTAGGCCTGAGGCTCAGTAATTAGCAAGCTGTGTTAAAGCTTTCTTTATTAACCAGTGGCTGAGTTTTTTTTTTACTCATAAAAGCAGAGTGCATCAGGGCTACAGTCTGGGTCCAATATTTATGTTAATGAGTCAGCAGTGCAGTTGAAACAATCTCCAACAGTTTAATGGCCCTTATGTGGTCACACCCCTCCACTCTACACAGCACTACCATGGAGCACACAATGAACCGAAACCTTGGTTTCATCATATCAGCATCAACAATAAAAACAACAGGATACTTGGACATAATGAGTCAGATATCAGAAATTATTTTATGGTTATATTGTTCAGAATTGGGGGTACATTTCACATCTTCCAGATAACATGTTTGTGATATTTAAAAAATATATATTGCATCTGTTTTGTTGTATATTACTATTTATATTAAATATGTACTATTATAGTAAAATAATTAACGGTCTTCACCTCTGGATTCGTACATTCTGCTTGAATTAACATCATTGCAAAATAAGTCAAATTTTCTTTAGTTTTCTGTAATATAACTGCAGTACCAGTTATAAAATCAATTGCATAGAATATCCATTTTCTGTAGAATGTGTGATTTCAGTAATTAACAATAAATTAATAAAGAAATTGATGATTTAATAAATTAAAAATTCTCTGTTGCCCAACAAAATTGGGCTCATCTCTCATGGATGTCTTTAAATGTTTGACCCTTCCAATGACATCTAAAGCCAAACAAAGGCTAAATGCTAGAGATTACATGCTGTTATTTGCATGGCCTTCCAAACTGCACATAAGTACAATAAAGAAAGACACACGAGACAAGACACACTCAAGGTTTGAAACAGAGCAATACCCATCAGACGTATTGATAGGTAGGTAGGGTACATTGTGTGGTTTGAGACACAAAATTATATCAGCCAATCAAAGGGGGCATGATTTGCTGCACCATTTAGGGAAGAATGGATAAGTTGAACACAGAGCAGGCGAATTTCACGTAAACACAAGTTCTTAGGGGTCTCCGAGTAGCTCAGTGGCCACTATGGCCCGGGGGTTGAGAGTTTGTGTCCGGGGCCATGCCACTTTGCATTCACTGGCCGATAGAGTCGGATGGATAGATGGTGCTCTCTCCCCTCAATGTTGGCCAGCACAGGCGTCTGTGAGCTGGTGTAGCGGTCCACATCAAATTCAAAACCCTGATGCTGGTCTACAATTATATGAAGCGTACCTGTGCCGTATGCTGAACTACAGCCCCACACCATGATGTTCCCACCTTTTGGGCTGATTTGCAGTGCCCTTTGACCTCCAAACATGGTATATATTATGCCATCTAAAGAGTCAATTCAGAAGACAAATCTTCTGCTAATTGTTTTCACTCCTCTGTCTGAAATCTTGCGGGGAGCACCCAGTCGTGGCCGGGTTATGGTGAGATGATGTTCTTTCCACTTCCAGATTATGGCCCCAACAGTGCTCACTGTTGGCTCAGATGTTCTTTGTGTGGCACCTTGGTAATGAGACACTAAGTGGCAGGACTGCTTACTAATTACTGATAGATTTCAGTTGCTGCCGTTACTTCCCATTAGATTTTTGCATCTCTCCTTTGATTTCTTTGCATGTGTGCAATTTACTTAGGATTATTGGTGATAATTGGTGATTTGTTCAATACTTATTATACCCACTGTACATAAGGCTACACAAAACCTAAATAAGCCTTTTAAGACACCTTAAACTTAAATACACTTAGAAAGGCTTATTCCATTAAGCATCAGTTGTCACATTAAATGATGGCTGTTGTTGGTTCTAACAGTTCTAATAGTTTAAGAAGGTTCGTGTCAGCTATTGTAGATGTCATATGATGAACACTACCCTCCAGTAAGGTAAAACACATACATTCAATCGGGTCCAAAAATATGACCTCTACTATACCTGTACTGTAAAATGCTTCACTTCACTTCATTCATTCACTGCCTCACATCAACTTTTGATTTATTACGTCAAGTCAATAAAAACACTGGGCTATTAATGGACTGCTGCTTGCATGGATAACTGCTCTGCCATTAGTCCTCAGTGTTAGGCTTTGAGTAATACTTTAAACATTTCTTCAGTGGTTCGCTGTGAGAAGTTACTTCAGTGTCTGTGCAGCTTCCAATGTCTGAATCTGTTGGCTGAAAATTCCAGTTTTGGCTTTGGCATGAACTCTATAGGACCTCTGAAGGTGTCTGTGGTATCTGGCATCAAGACGTTCAGCAGATCCTTTAAGCCCAGTAAGTTGTGAGGTGAAACCTTTTGGTAGGTTCGGACCACTGCATAATGGGAACACCCCACCATACCTGCCTGATGTTATGAAGATATTCTGACCCAGTCGTCTAGCCATCACAGTTTGGTCCTTGTCATGGTCGCTCAGATCTTTAAATCCATTTTTCTGGCTTTAAACACATTGCCTTCAAGAACCGACTGTTCACTTGCTGCCTAGTATACCCCACGACTTGGCAGAGGCCACTGTAACCAGGTAATCACCATTATTTACTTCACATGTCAGTTTTAATGTTTACGCTGAATGGTGTACGTATGTAAGTACCTAAAGTAAATGAAAATATGACCCAAATACACTATGTGGACAAAAGTATAAGGACACCTGCTAATTCATTGTTTCTTCTGAAATCGAGGGTATTAGAAGAGGATAAACAGTTTATCCTGCTTTTGTTGGAGTAACTGTCTCTGCTGTCCAGAGAAGACTTTCTACTTCATTTAGAGGAATTGCTGTGAGGATCTAATTGCAACCAAGAGCCTTAGTGAGGTCAGGATGTTGGATGATCACCACCCCACCTCATCCCCAACTCATTCTGAGAGTGCTCGCATTCATTAAAAAGGAGTGTCCACAAACATTTGACCACATAGTGTATATTATATACTGTTTGTACATATGTCTTTGTTTCTCCTGCAATCAACAGTTTACCTAGAAAGTTTGCCTGTTTTTTTTGTTGTTTTTTTGCAGCAACAGCCTCTAATCTTGGAACATTGCTGTAAGGTTTGACTGCATTCAGACACAAGAGTATTAATTGAATGAAATGTGGAGCTTTTCTCCAAAGCACTTTACAAAGCCAAAAACAGTGTATGCAGGTTAGTTCTGTTTTTCTGTGCCTGTCTGACTAATGCAGTACATCGGAAACAGATGAAAACACACACACGCACGCACTGGAGTCTGTATATGAGAGATAATGCTTAACATCTTGACATAGAAATGATGACTGAAATGTGTTTGTACCTAAGGGCTGACTGGTGGGTTCAGTAGTCAATATTCAGTATGCTAATAGGTGGTCTGAACAACAAGCAGTTAACGTCATTCAAACGTAAGTGGGTTCTGTCTGCCTGTGGTAACTCTGTGTGTGTTTTTTTTTCTGTGGCACTAACTGTAAATGATGTCAGTGGGATAAGAGTGTGTGTGTGTGTGTGTGTGTGTGCATCCCTGCATCTACACATGTGTTTTCCTGTTGAGGTAATTGTAAATGGTTGTGATTTGAAATGTTGTGTGTGAGTGTGTGTGAGTGTGTGTGTATGTGTGTGTATGTGTGTGTGCACTTTCAAGTGTCATTGGCTTTGGTTCTGTGCAGATTGAGTGTTGCTATGGAGACGAGGTGGGAGATCCGCAGAGTGTGGCTCCTGTGTGACTCCTGTGTTTGTATGCAATATCCTATCCTATTCTATGCAATATCCTAGTATCTGTGTGTACACTGAGCTCTATTTGAGCAGTGCTATACTTCTAGCAATGTAAACTATAGGGACAAAAGTATTGGGACACCTGCCCATTTATTTCTGTTTTCTAAAAATCAAGGTTAATAAAAAAAAAAGTTCTTTTGTTGGAGTAACTGTCTCTACTGCCCAGGGAAGGCTTTCTACCAGAACCTCTGAGCATTGCTGTGAGGATCTGATTGTATTCAGCAACAAGAGGAGCATTAGTGAGGTCAGGATGTTGGATGATCACCACTTCACCTCATCCCTAACTCTCCAACTCCTTCCGAAAGTATGTGATAGAGCCCCATAATTTCAGAGAACAGTTCCACAGCTCAATGCTGGGGTGGTTTTATACCTCTCAATCCCATGCCTGGCATTAGGCATGGTGCGAGTAGGTTCATTTGTATGTGTGTCCATCTGTGTCCGCAATGGGTGCAACTTAAAGTAGATGAAGGGCTTGATTAGAAGGCATTTGGACATAATGGCCATAAAGTGTATGATTCACACAGTGTTTGTAAATGCATGTGAATGCATTCAAGTGTGTGTGTGTGTGTGAGCTTCCAATGCCATGTCTTTGGCAGCACTGAGGAAAATCTGAGAAAATCTTAAAGGGATACTCCAGCATTTCTCAACTAATCTCCATCTGCTGCCTCTTAAGCTCACAGACATTTACCATGGAGAATGTGAGATGTGTTTATGTGCATTTAGAATAGATAAAGGAACCAAAACACACATAATAGCCCCAGGTGCTGAGCAGGTGCTGGAGTCTGTGAATAAACATGTAATGCAAAGCATGTCATTTTATAGAACACTGATGCTGTATCTTCAGCCAAAGATACACTACATTATATGTCCAAATGTTTGTGGACACCCCTTCTAATGAATGCATGCATCTACTTTAAATTGCACTTATTGCGGACAAACACACACACACACACACACACACACACAAACATACATACACACACCTTGTCTAATCCCTGTAGAGAGGTACTACCAATAGACATGGACCTACTGGGACCATGCCTAGTACAAGCGTGGGCTAGAGGGGTATAAAGTTCCCCAGCACTAAGCTATGGAGCAGTTGTGGCATGAGGTGGGGTGGTGATCAGGCAACATCCTGACCTCACTAATGCTCTTGTCACTTAATGCAAACAAATCCTCACAACAATGCTCTAATAGAAATCTAATAGAAAGTCTTCCCTGGACAGTAGTTACTGAACAGTTTCTTCAACGAAAGCAGGATAAACTTTTTTGTTTTTTACACCCTGGATTTAAAAAAACAAAAACAATGAATAAGCAGATGTCCCAATACTTCTGTCCATATAGTGTATTTCTAAATTAGTCAGTGTCTGTAAAATGTATTAATTTACAGATATATAACAGAAGGAAATTTAAAGTTAAGGAGGGGTCACCAATCTAGGCCGGTAGGGCACGGTAGCAGGTTTTCATTCCCAGCCTGCAGGAACAGCCAGCACACCAGTAAAAAGCCACTGGACATGCAATGCTGCAACATGATAAAAGACAAAGGCCACTTTGGGAGAATATGAACTAGAAGCTACTGGACCACCAGTGTCACAGTCTACAGCTGACTGCTTTTAACATCATTATGGACTAAGAGGCTGCTGTCCAATAAAAAAGTCCCCCCTCCAAAAGCAGCACCTTCAAACTTAACAAAAGCTTGAAGCTGAACCACACGGACATAAAGAAAAGCCTTCTGGAGAAAAGGTTTGTGGTCAGATGGGACAAAGACATTGGGAGTAGTAAAGGTAAGGCATTCTACCCCAAGAACACAGCAACTGTTAAGCATAGTGGAGTCAGCAACATGTTCTAGGGCTGTGTTGGAAATTCATTGCACAAAGTGAATAGAAAAATCACAAAGAGAGACCACCTCAGAATTCTTTAGTATTACCTCTGACCAACAGCTGAATGTTTTAAACGTCGCAATCACATAACCTAAAGGTTGTGGAATGGTCATTTCAAATTTCGGACTTCCAATATGAGGGACTGTGTTTAACTGTGCTTAACTTTAAACAGCCTATGGCCCGCCAGCAGACGGAAAGTGTTATTACAAACTTCCATTACCAAAGAATAGCCCCACCAGTTTCTGGTCAGGTGCATCCTGTCTGCTTTAATTATTTCCTAGAATGTATATCATTCGTCAAACTCATCTAGTTATTGGAAAATTGCAAATCAAACTCAAGGAAACCTCCCCTAGGGAGGCTAGCGCTGTTCATGGAACTAGTCATCTGGAAACCATTGTTCAGGGAAGCACAGCAGGGGAAAGTGCCCCTTAGGGGAGCGCCGTGGGTATTTGGCTAATAGCTAACCCTAGGAGTCTGGGACATCTCCATCTTCCACTGCCCTGAGAGAACGGCAACATTACACAATATGACATATATGAAAAATATACAAGTAGCGGCTTCTTGTTACAGTGCTAAAAACAACGCCACGCTACATGCTTAGCATAACGCTTATGCTTAGTGTCTCATTCCGAGGAAAAATAAAAGGGTTTTAAATCGCCCCAACCAAAACCACATAGTCACTATTTATGCATCAGAGAACCATTTTAAAGTGGATTAAGGCATTCTGGAGCTCAAACTGCAGCGTCTAAATGCTCCTTACTGCTGGCCTTACACCAAACCACAATTTTCTGTCACAGACAAATGTCCAACCTGGGAATAAAATAATGCAATTCTTGCTACAGTTGCAGCATGCTTCCACCCTTCTTGCTCATATGGTGTAAGGTGATCAGGATAGAAGTCTTACATCTTAATTGGCTCATGCTAATTGTGACGTGGACATTGTGAATAATCAATAGCATAGGTATGCATGTGATATCACAGGTATTGGAAGTCACTGTGGCCACGCCCACTGAGTGGCAAAAAGACTGACTAAATGGCAGTGTTAGCGTTCAGTGGGAATGACTGTTCCAACAAATTCAGCAGGAATTCAGAACTCTCCTTTTTCAGACTGCTGAAAGCGAAAGAGCAGAGAATCAAATGGATTGCAGCAATTCCCAGAAACAACCCAGGCACCAAAACGTGTGGGAGCTCACTGCTTGGTGAAGTCATGCTCTGAAAACAGGTGGGAAAAAAACAGCCCTCTGTGGTTGTGAGTTTAGCAACATGCTAAGTTCGATTAAAAGGGAAAGCTAGCAAACCTGGATAACCCAAGTCATTAAACATGCCTGAAAACAGTGGAAAACACTCCTAAGACTATTCACTCAACACTGTACTCTCAGATATGAGGTTTTTACACCAATAATATTTAGCTTACAGTATAACACTTATTACACAATTTCTTTATTTCTTTGTTTCTTTAGGTTTTCTAAAAGAGTTCTTAAAGAGGGGAGAAAAGGGGAAGGGGGGCTGAAAGAATAAAAAATGGCCATAGTCCTTATCCTATGCATTTCTTTTACACTGCAGTCTGGCCTATATCCTTTAATGAGAGACTACAGCTCTCGCTCATTCACTCACCTTTCGACACTTACCACCATTTCCCTTACTCTCAGCCTTCATTCCTCCCTCACTCCCTCTGCCTCGCTCTCCCTCGATCTCTCATTAGCTTCTTGTCAGTCGCGTTTTCCGTCTCTCTCTCTCTCTCCCCCCTCCCTCTGATTCTCGCTCGCTCTCACTCTCTCTCCTTCTCGGTTAATGTAGGTGAAAAACACTGGCACTCCCGAAGCATTAGAACACTTCATTATGCGGAGACTGCCGTCACAGGAAATAGGTGAAATTCACCAATTTACCATCTCTAATAACCAAGCCTCAGTGCACAGGCACACGCACACACACACACACACACACACACACACACACACACACACACACATATACACACTACAGTATGTTACAGTATTGGAAGCAGGTGTGAAAGGTTGAAGGAAAAACAACAAGAAGAGGATAATTAACATTTGAGGAGATTTAGTGAGCAAAAGAGAAAAAAGAAGAAGAGAGAAAAGACAGACAGAGAAAGAGAGAGATCGAGCGAGGGAGAATGGAGAGCAGGAGCAGTTCGTAGGTAAGTAGAGGAGGTCGACAGCAAAACGAAGACAGATAACCAGCCACTGGAGGGAGAGTTCAGTAAAAAAGAAGGATTGCAGCATTTCAAATGAAAGGCAAATCACGGAGCATAAAGCTTCAGTTTGCCAGTAACGGCTGAATCATGAGACAGGAAACAGCTCTAATAGAAGTGATGTCAGATTTGGAGCAGCTTCGCTGGGTGTTTGTGATGGAGTACACCAGCCCAGCGGGGGGAAAAGGCCATTCAACAAAAACGAAATAAAAACAATTACAGTGCTTTCAATCTTCAAACCCATTAACAGCATTCAGCTGCAGTCAGATGTTTACATACACTCATCATAAGCATGAATTCCAGGATTGCAGATGAGTGCACAACATATACTAAATGGACAAAAATATTGGGACACCTGCACATTACACCTACAGCTTTTATGACAATCCATTCTAAATTCATAGGCTTTAATATGGAGTTGTCCCCATCTTTGCAGCTCTAACAGCAGGTTTGGAACTCTGCAGCTACTGGATCAGCAGAGCTTTAGTGACTTTTATGCTCTATGTACCACAACCACCACTTTGCGGCTGAGTTGCTGTGGTTCCGAAACGCTTCCACTTTTCAATAATACCACTCATGGTGGAATATTTAGAAGGGAATCAATTTCACCAAATGACTTGTTGCAACGGTGGCATCCTATTACAGGACCTCACTGGAATTCAGTGAGCTCTTTAGAACAACCCATTCTTTCACTAATGTGTGTAAAGGCAGACAGCATGGCTTAATGCTTGAGTTTATACACCTGTGGCAATGAGAACTACCACATAAAACACGTAAGAAGGGTTTGTTTGACAACACTAGTTGGATTGACCAACAGTACAACAGTACAATGGGGAACGTCCGAGGAGCTCAGTGCATATCCGAGAAGGATGATCGCATATTTACGCACAAGTCAGGAATGAGAAGAAGCTAAAAAGACTCTGCCCTCAGAAACCAACAGAAACACGTTTAAGCTCGACTAAAGTTTGCAGCTCAACACACAGACACAGAAAATCCTTTTAGGGGAAAAATTTATGGTCACAAGAGACAAGCATATTGGGAGAAGCAAAGGTGAGGCATTCAATCTCAAGAACACTCTACCACATGTTTAGCATGATGGTAGCAACATGTTCTAGGACTTTTGAAATTGGAAAATTGCACAAAGTGGATGGAATAATGAAGAATCAAATGCGGCTGTGAAATGGATAAAGCAGGCTAACATGTAGCTTTTGGAATGGCCTTCACAAAGTCCTGACCTCAAATATGTGAACTTTGCTTAAATGTCAAGTCTGTGTCAGGGAACCAACAAATTGAATTGATTTAATTGAAAATTATTCAGACCCTTTGCTGTGGCACAGCAGATTGTGTTCAGGTGCGCCATGTCTGCTTTAATTATCCATGAAACAGGTCTAGAACTCAGTTGAAGCCTGCATGTTGCAATCTGAATTGATTAGACACAGTGTAGAAAGGGACACACCTGGGTCTATAAAGGCCCATCATTTAGACTTGCACTGTCAAGACATAAAATCATGAACTGTGTGTGGATCTCCAGGATCAGATTGTGGCAAACCACTGATCAAACAAATTCTAAGGCTTTGGGTGTTCTTAAGGATCACAGTGGGCCCGAACATTTTGAAATGGATTGTACCAACTTCAAAAATCTCGAGAAATTAGGCAAGCGGGCAAGAAGCGCCTCAGGGAGGTGAGAAAGTCACTCTTAAAGTCTTCCAAAAGTCCTGCGCTGCAATGTAAGAAGGACTGTAGGACGGACGGACATCTCTGTAGCACTCTATAAATCAGTGGCATGACCCAAGCAAAAAGCATATGACATGGAGTTCTCTGGCAACATGCTGAAAAAACTTCCCCAGACAAACCAGTTGAGGCATTTGCAGGTCAGCTATGGCAATGGCAATGTGGGCCAAAACTAGCTAAGCTCTAGCTGCCACATTTAAGGTTTGTCATGGCATTTGAACTCGCTGGACCACATGTGGCCTACATGCAACCTATCATGTGAGATGTTGGCACAGGTTTTATTTTTTGGCCCAGTTATTTCCAACAATGGCTGTATTCCGGCAACCAGGTTTATCATCAGGCTAATACCATCCCTACTGTGAAACATGGTGGTAGCAGCATCATGCTGTTGGGGGGCTTCTCAGTGACAGGGAGGTCATAATTAAAGGGGTGGATAAAAGCCATATACTGCAAATATTGAAATATCTTTCAAGAAGACCTCCTCCAAGAGTGCTCACACACTCAGACTGGGGTGACAGCTCAGTATGGGTGATTAAGTGTAAATTGATGGGTAAAATAGGAATTGTACTGAATCCAAATTAATTCAACCCAATAGAGAAACACTGCCTTTACAGAGTCCCGGGTGCCAATATCAGTATGAACTGCTATGCACATAAATAAATTGCAAATTTAAAGAGTAAATTTACTGCAACATTTTTAAGAAACTAAAAATCAAACATATTAGTCTAGAATGTCACTTTATATACATACATTTTAGGTTAAAACTTTACTTTGCTGTGGCCCAGCAGACTAAGGACTGCCACTATAAACCAATTCCCAGGTCATGCTGTCTGCCATCAGCAGCCGAAGCCCGAGAGGGCACAACTGGCCTGGTTCTCTCCAGGTAGGCAGATGCACTTCAGTGTGGCACTGCATGCCATAGGGGGGAACACTAACAAATGGATTAGGCAATTGGCTTTCCTCAACTAGGGAGAAAAATGTGGGTAGTAATAATTGTGGATCAATATGTATAATGGCTATATTATTTATCCAAGTAAAAGATTAGATCCAAACAACAATCATTCTAAATAACCAAACATCATCACTGCAGTCCAGTCCCGGTCTACAGCATCACCTCTGTGTCAACTCGAACAGGACACAGAGTACAGGATGTCATGTGACTGTTCGTTTACCTCAGAGAGCACCTGGTGCAGTAGCTGGGCACTGTTGTTTGAAATGCTCCAGGGGTCTCGTTCATCCACCAGCATGGCATCCAGCGTGCCTTTCTCCATCACCACATCGAACGATGCATCAGGAAAAGCCGGGCGGCGAATGTCCATACACACCCAGCTCAAACCAGCACAGTCAGAGTGACGCTGGGCCATGGTCTCCACACACACATTGGAGTAGTCCACGTTTGTGATGGAGGTGTAACCAGCCTGGTACATGTCCACGCTCAGAGCGCTGTTACCACAACCTGAGAAAGAGAGAGAGAGAGAGAGAGAGAGAGAGAGAGAGAGAGAGAGATAGAGTCTGGTTTTACACATTTGTGTATATAAACAATAGCTTAAAAACCCATCAATTTAGCAGTCTTGTGATCAGTAAGGAGCTAGTTCGGGCCATGTCTTCAGCTCAAGATGATTTGGGAGAAGACTGTAAGGGGGGGGAGAGAACTTTTGGGCTGGAGTTCGAGCGGCTTCTGCCTTGGTAGATATGTGGAGCTAGGACGGGCAGATGACAGGGTTAAAAGGGAGGTGACCGGGTGGTGGAGGGTTGCGCAGACTTGATGTAGACACATGATTAAGGTACAGATGGAATAAATAGAACATCAGATTAGGGAGGAGGGGCATCAGGCACGTTCTGTCTCCCAAAATACAGTTATTTCATAACTCCACTGTGGCGAGCCACTGGAGAAAGGGGCGTGACCACATGACCAGGCAGCGGTCTATTTTAAACCACCCTCCACCACACCCAAACAGAAACTTAAAAGAACATAATAACTCTAGTAGGGGCTCTACCAGTCTCAACACTCAGGCTCTTTTTGGTCAGTCCTGGGCAGCTCAGTTGGTCATGTGCTCTCCGTGTTCGCACTTTCCTGCGTGTGCTTGAGCATGCCCTTTTATGCCTCAGGGCGATGTAGGGTGGGGTTGTCAACGTGCCCCCGACCTCCTCACCTCCACATCACTCAAGGCGTATGCATGTGAAGTCACAGGTGGCTGGAGTCACTGTGGCCACATCCACTGAGTGGCAAGAAGACTGACTGAGTGGCAGCTTGCTCTCAGATATGAGGTTTTATCCTATAAAGAAGTGGGTTTTGAGCCTCAGTGAGCTGGACGTTCATGGCTACACATCGCTGACCATGGACCATTGGTTCTTTGGATCTCGGTCAGATACAGCTATGTTTAACTTAAACAGATAATTATTTGTTTTTATTCCCGGTTTGTCGTTGTTTTCACTAATAAACGCAGCCGTGTTACAGAATATTTTGCCTAAAGGGGGCGTGTTCTAGGGGGAACATGATGTCAGTGCATACCATTGTCAATAGTGATGCAACAGTACAGTGGAGGAAGGCCTGGTCTCTAGTAACGCTCTAACAAACTAAGCTGTTTCTTTATTTTTATTCTAATCTGAATGTTCTTTCCCATGTCCTCCCAATTCTGCAAACATCCCCCAGTCACAGTGACTGAGCCAAACTTAATGATGGCAAAAAAACTAAACAAAACCTGAACGTCCTTCAAAGTTCTTTACCAAGCGCCAATGCACACACACACTTCCTCCGAGGGTTGCCAAGTCCACTTACTCCGATCCTGACCTGGCCAGGCATGGCTAATGACTCACACTGCGTCGATAGGCTTCGACAGGTCGCGGCGGTCTCTGCAGTGATAGATGGCCTGAAATGCTTGCCTCGCTACAGCAGCAGACAAAGGCTTTATCGGCCAAATCTGACATCGGTTGCCAGATCCTCCCCGGCAATCTTCATCTACACACAACAGGGATGATTAATGAAGACAGAGGAGGAAATGGCAAGCCAGAGGTGTCAGTACTACTAGGTGTTTGGCAAGACTAGAAGAGTGCTGCTGAAGATCACCCTCTGAAGGTGTTTTTGTTTGTTTGTTTATTTAAATGAGTCACTTCCCCCCCCACTCTATATGTTCACACATCTAATCATTCACACCCTCGCCCACCTATATGACAGGAAACTGGTACATGCTCAGAGCTCTGTTGATGTGTTGATATACTGTTGCCTCATCACAGTTCTTCATTTTTATATTGTTTATACATCAACATAAGTCACATAGTACATTAATGCTGTTAGCAAAGCAAATAGACATACTGGGGTACTGCATGTTACAACCACCTATATATCAATTACCTCAGAAATGTCATCATAAGTCTTAGATTTACACTTGCAAAAAACACCATATTGACACAATTCAAGTTTTGTACCTTAAAAAGACTATAATCCTATCGAATGTTTTTTCTTAGGTGACATAATTGTGGCGTTTGTGTACCAAGAAATAACAAATTTATATTTATACAGTACCAGTTACAAGTTTGAACACACCTGGTTGAATGTGTGTTGATCATCATCTTAAAAACATTTGATTCTCTGCTCCGAGTACCTCAGCAGTCTAAGTTTCCAGGTTCCAAGTTTGAATCCCGAGCTATGCCACTTTCCCATCAGTGGCAGGAGTCAGAGAGAGCACAACTGGCCATGGTCTCTCCAGGTGGGTAGATGGTGTGCTCTCCCCTCATAGCCCTTAAGCAATGTTGGCCGACACAGGCCTCTGTTAGCTGATGTGGCAGAGCTGGAGACCGGGCACTTTCCTCCGAGCGTGTCGGCTGCCTGGCAATGCCTCAAGTTTGAAAAGAGGCGGTGGCTGACTTTGCATGTACTGTAGGAGACATGTGTTAAGTCCTAACCCCCCAGTGGCTTGAGCATTGCTAGGGTGAGCTAGGTTAACAGGTGGGTTAATTGGCAGTACCAAATTGGGAAAAAAGGGGAAATTTTGTTACTCAAATTATAAAAAAAAACAACTAAATATTTAAGGATGACATTTGTGTTCAAATTTGGTATGCGCAACTCACGTCTGCCCATGCTGCTGTCTACTACTTGTGGTATGTGCAGTGCTTGCTGGTTTGGAGCAAAAGTGGGAAGCGCTCTCTGGGTTTTTTTTTTTTAGACCTGTCTCATACAGTTCTGGTTCTGGTTCAGAAATCAGCCTTTCCTCCAAAAATAATGTGCTTCAAAGTGCAGCTGTGAATTTTCCATGTTTAGTATGACAGCAGCTTTCCTGTATCTTTAAGATTGATGTATATAAGTGAGCTATGTCCTGCTAGGATACCCTGTATTGGTGTCTTGTTCAAAAAAAAAAAATGGGCAGTGTAAGCAGGTGACCTAACTCACCTTAGGTAATCTGCAGGTTAATGACCATAATCAATCAAAAACCAACGCAATGAATATTAATTTAGAATCATTAACAAATGAATAACAATACTTTCAGAGCCCGAGCTTTACCAGTCTGCGATCTATCCCAGCTTCAGCACAAGTGTGACTGACAGGAAGTCAGGGCGCCGCCACGCTTTGACACCTCCGCCTCAGAACCATGACTAACACTAATTATCACCCCCTTCGTTGGCTAATTAAAGAGCCCTTACCGAACAGAGACTTAACGACGGCGTTTAATCACAGCTTCGTTCTTTCTTTCTCCTTGTTTCTTTCACCCTTTTTCAGTCGCTTTTCCATCCTTGTTTAACCCTTAACGCAAAGCTTCGAGGAGCCGTGCTTACAGTCCCAGTCCACTCAAAGGAAATCTTAGAGTGTTAGCTCTCAGGTAACAGGTCACAGTCTTATCAAGAGCAACATCAATCCAAAGGATGCTAGAGTGAATCGACTGACACAAAGGTTTCAAAATCAGCTGAGATGTATTTATAACTGGCAAACTCATTGCAATTACCCAGAAGACCTTGAGAAATGTGGCTTCTTTTTAAATTGTGCACGCTTTTGAACATGCACTGAAAGTGGTTCCTTTGCATAACTAATGGGTGGAATTTACTGGATGGAAGAGGACTGAAATGGGTAATCGACTATTAGATGGGTGATAGGTCTATAATCCTACAATCGTATAATTATACACTCAACATGCTATTTATTAGAAACACTATACTAGTACCGGGTAGAGCCTTTTTCCCAGCTACCATGTCCATGTGGAGCCTGTATGAGAAGCCCAACTAGCAACCAGAGAGTTTTGTCCTTGGGTTCCACATTGACCCCACATAAATTCCTGCCCAAATCACTGATAGGACCGAGAAGGGGTTAAACATGGGTCCCATCTGAGTTGTACATAGAATATGGGGCCTAACTGAGATCCATGTGAGATTAAGATGGGTTGTAACGATGGGGGCCCATTTGGGAAGCCCAACTGGGTCCAGGTGAAAATGCACATCAACAAACAACAAACTCACTCAGATCCCATGCCCACCTAAAACCCACCTAGCCCCACATGATCACTTTGGTTGGGTTTTGCCCTCAAAACAGCTCCAATTCTTCATGGCATGAATTCTGCAAGATGTAGGAAACATTCCTTTGGATTCCTCTGGTTGTGGTTTACTTGCTACATGACTGATCAGCAACACAGGGTCGCAAATTACAAGATCTTTCACTAGAAGGAACCCACAACAAGTCTGTCCCGAAAAAACACAAGAACTGATGCTGGGCGAGGTGCTGATTTGCAGTGAAAACACACAAAGAAAAAGAAAAGAATATGGATTAGAAAACAGAAATAAAGACACTTGCGTACAACTCTATCCTCTGCTTTCTCCTCACCCCGTGTCCTGCACGCTCATTGGCTGTGGCTCCTCGCTGCACTTACTTTCAGTCACAACACTTCTTACAATACCGGATTTAGAGATGCCGACAGGTCCAGATAACTGTCAAGACTTGCGAGACATCTGTGATCACTCTGCAAGCTCTCGGATCATGTCTTTCAGCAGTTCACACATAGCCACCAAGCCAGTGCTGAGCGATCACCAAAACCCCTCGGGGACATGTTCTGGGATGTATATTAAATTGTAAAAGTTGTTTTTCGTAGCCTCTGTATTGGATGTGGGAGAAATGGGCAGGCATGAAGATCACTATAGCCAGACAACTGGGGCACAGCGTCTCAGAAACAGCGAGGTTTGTGTGGTGTTTCAATGGTGACCTACCAACACTAGTCTGAGGAGGAAAATCTCAGGTGCCCCTACTCATCAATATGGAAATCACTGGAATAAATATTCTTTTTTCTGCAGCTCTATTTCTGCACTTTTCTGGTGTTATGGGTTATTTCTGTTATTTTTATAATAATTGAAAATACAAGAAAAAATGGAGGGCTGTGGAGGCTTAAGGGGCTTGCTGTTGACTTCATATCTGCAGAAGGTTATATGGGGATATGGGGTAAGAAGCCATGGGATAGACTTCTATCTCTATCCCCATTTCATTTTCACATCTGCAGTGGACTGTCCCCAGTTCATGGTGCATTTTGTGAGGGCGCCTAATAGTCAGAGGTCCCTGGGCCCTGGCCTCACTGGACAGTTAGTATTTAATCCCTGGACAAACCACAATCTGGTGGCGGGGTGATTGGTGCCCAGCAGCAGCATGATGTGCCCAGCCACACTGCACACTTTGCCCACATGTTGGAACAGATTGTAGAACATAAAGCTTTGAGGGTGTTCAAATTCCCCAGACATTAATCCTGTCCAGCATATTTAGGATGAACAACAAGTCTGACCAGTGGCGGCTTCATCACAGGGCACCTTCAAAGGTTTTGTAGTGTGGTCAGATTTGTTTTGCCAGGACCAACAGCATCTCAACCTGGTCACTAATGCTCATTAGTGCATATATGAGGAGTTAAAACAAGATAAACTCAGAATGCATAAAATACAGGCATTGTGTAATTTATGAACATCCAAGACCAACAATTCATATATTTAATAATTAATTCATGTACGGTATTCCACTAAATATTCAGCTAAACTCTGCACACAACAGATTAACATGTGTGTCAATAATCCTCGCTCTCACTTTGAATCAGTGAATTTAAATCATTGGTGTGTGTGTGTGAGAGAGAGAGAGAGAGATACAGCATAAAGACACAGAGATGCTGGTGGCTAGCATTTCCAGAGGTGGTTCATCTTCAGCCTCCTGAGTATTTGCTGCTCTGTGTGACTGAAGCCTAAACTATACTTAGCACAAGTGTTGATCCTCTTGTGAGAGTGTGTGTGTGTGTGTGTGTGTGTGTGTGTGTGTAGTCCTGGTTGTGTTTCTCCTTCAGCATTAGACAGAGAGACAGAGACAGTGTGTGTGTGGTACTGGTTGTGTGAGAGTGTGAAATATTACTTTCTCAGGTGCCGTTAAACACTTTTGCGTGTGAAATCACTCTTGGTGATGTCAGAACCGTAAGAGTAAGGGTCTACAGGGACCTGAGATGTACTTGGTTAATAGAGTGTTAAAAAACACCTACACAAGTCAGGTGAGAGTAGGTCCCTGTGTGCTGTGTGCGTGAGAGAGAGAGAGAGAGAGAGAGAGAGATCATCTGTTCTGTGCTGTCCTGTGGGAAAGCTGTGCGTTTCTGATGTACAGTGAAAATATGGGGCAAAACGTCATCATGTGACCTTTTATATAACACACTACACAACTGCCAGTTAACCCCATTTACCCACTGAACCCTGCAGACAGAAAACCCACACACATACACACAGTATAAACACATGCACATTAGACCCCCAACATTAGATCTAATGTGAGATCATGTGCACCATGCAGATTAGACTATGAAAAATGCCATTAGGCAATAAAACTGCACCTATACAGTATTGGCACCCCTGCACTTTCTTTCAGAAAATACCCCACTTCTCTCAGAACATTGTTACAGTTACCAATGTTTCTGTATTAATTTAGTTAGCATAGGAACACCACAAAAAAGCAGAGTCTGTCAATCTGACATCATTCCACACTGATCTCCAGAAATGGACTGGACATAATCTTTTGCACCCTCAATTTAATATTTGGTAGCACACCCTTTAGAAACCACTCACTGAAAATCAATCACTTCCTGTAAGCATGAATCAGTTTCTTCCACCTCTCTACTGGACCTCTGGACCGCTCTTCTGTTGCCAACTGCTCCAGCTCTCTCAGATTGGAACTGCTGCGGTCTTGAGATCTCTCCACAGGTGTTCTATAGGATTTAGATCTGGACTCATTACCGGCCGATCTCTCCAGTACTTTGTCTTAAACTGTTTCAGGGTGCTTTCTGAAGTATGCTTTAGGTTATTGTCCTGCTGGAAGACCCATGACCTCTGATGGAGAACCGGCTTTCTGACACTGGGCCCTACACAGTGCTCCAAAGCTCTTTGGTGTTGGTCAGATTTTATAATGGTCAAAGCCTCTAGTGCCAGAAGCAGCAAGACAAACCCAAAACATCCCCAAGAGCTACATTTTGGTCCCATCTGTTTATTATAGGATGTTTTTCCAGAAGAAGGTGTAGGTATACCATTGGTATTACCTACCAATGTTGGTACCACCCTAGTGGTGGGAAATATGACAGTACTTTATCTTTATGATAAATTTTGTATTCATGGCAATCATTGTGATTTTCAGAGCCTATTGTAGATACACTGCTAATGTTTAATTATAAAAATATAAGCAAGTATAACTATAAATACAAGTCAGGTAACACATTTTGGCAAAAGTAAATTTGTCGATTATTTCCCTTTTTCCCCCAATTTGGTGGTGCCAATTAACACAGCCATTCATAACTCATCACTATTGTAACTCTCTTCTGGCTGGTCTCCCTTTGCGCAACATCAGGCCCCTGCAACTTATCCAGAATGCAGCGGCACAGGTCGTCTTCAACGTTCCTAAATTTAGCCATGTCTCTCCACTGCTGCGTTCTCTTCACTGGCTTCCTGTAGCTGCTGCCCGCATCAGATTCAAACCCTGACTCTGGTCTACAAAGCCCAGAACGGACCAGCCACTCCGCACTTGATGGCAATGGTCAAAAGCCAAACCGCAACAAGAGCCCTTCGAGCTTCAAGAACAGTTCGGCTCGACCCGCCATCCCTCAAAATCCACGGAAGACAAGCATCCAGGCTTTTTTCTGTCCTGCACCGAAGTGGTGGAACGAGCTTCCCCTGGGTGTCCGAACGGCAGAGTCACTCGCTGTCTCCAAACTGAAGACCCACCTCTTCCGAGAGTACTTGGGCAAATAGTAGAGTATTATGGCCTCCATATTGACTTGTGTTTAGTAGTGTCTAAGATTAGAGGTATCTTTACATGTTTAGCCTATTCAAACCAGCTGAGGTTGTTCTTGGGTAAAAAGCAAAGCACTTTTGGAAGTCGCTCTGGATAAGAGCGTCTGCTAAATGCCGTAAATGTAAATGTAATGACTTCTGCAATACATGCAAAGCCAGCCTCTTTTCGACCAGCCACCGACAAAGCACCGCTGGGCAGCCAATCCGCTCAGAGTAAAGTGCCAGGTCCACAGCTCCACTGCATCCCTATGTTAGTAGTCCAGTGGCAGTGCTGCATGGTCTAGCAAAGCCTGCTTTTCATGCTTTGCCATCTTGGCAGTGCCGTTCTTACTGCCACGCCACCTGTCAAACCTGCAGCTCCAAGACTTCTCTCCACAGAGGAAAGTGAGACGTGGTCCAGTGTTAAGCTGAGCTGCAAGGTGCCTATGTGAGCCACCCATGACACAAGCTGTTGACTCGAAAACATGTCCTTTGATTGTTGTGGATTGGAGTCTGTCAGACCTCTTCTTCTACCGGATCTCTTCAGTCTTCTCCAGCTTCCAAGAGTCTACTAATCGTGTAGGAAACTGTACTCACCACTCTCTGGTTTTATTTGTAATTCTATGTAGGAAATATCTTCACTTTTATACTGATCTATCTGTGGTTCTTTGTTGACCAGCTTGTTCTGCGTATGTTTGCTCACAGGGTGAAAAACGAAGATGACAAACACAGTTTCATATTGGTCATTTAAGAAGTGAATAAGTAAATCACAGACAGAAAGCACATCTATAAGTGCTTAGACGAGAATGACTCCGATCAAGCAACTGCAGTTAAAAGGGCAGATTGCTGAGTCAGCTCAGACAGTTCAGCTGCTTTTGACTAGCTAACTGCTGAGCTACTGACAGTTAGTGAGAATAAAAAGGGAGTTACAGAAAGGCATATTCTGCTGTGATAGCTAGCACTATCTAGCTATATTCAGATTCTATTTAGATAAGTTAGCCAGCTCACTAAACACTACGGCACACCACCGAAGTCTGCGTTCCAGCTAACTGAGGCTCAAGTCACACACATTTAGAGGATAAAGCAGCATACTTGGGAGCGCAGTTGAGCGAATGGTCTTAGGAGCGTTGTCGGGCACATTTGATATCCAGGTTTGCTTGATTCTGCCTTTAAAACAAACTCCTTAACTCACAACTACAGTGGGCTTGTTTTTTTCCCCACTTGTTTTCAGAGAGTGACATCACCAATCAGTGAGCTCCCACAGTTATTGAACATAGGGGAAAGAGCTTATTTGGCCGTGAACAGATAAGACACAGAGCAGTAATTTGACACATCGTCATTTTGAGATACAGTCAACATTTTTAAATACTGCAGTAGACAGATTTACGGTTATACCACCCAACCTTAAATCATATTTTTTTACCAAAAAAAAGGTGGCCTCAGGAATAATATTAATATATGAATGTTAATATATTAATATGTTTTTTTTAATACACGTTATGAATGCATGTACCGTGAAAAAAGCCACTGAAATATCACCAAGTTGAACCTACAAGAGTCACACACGGCGTAGCTTTCTCTCTGCATGTAAGGGAGATAGAGAAAGCGTGTGAGGGAGAGAGAGAGAGGGAGACAGAGAGTCCCGTCACCCCCTACAAACACACACCCTGTCGTCAAGGACATCCCCCGTATCGCATTTCCTTTCCTCTCCATGACATCATGGGCTGCCCACGACCCCTGACCTTTCTCTATTTCTGCCATGGCAACAGTAACACGTTTCCGAAGCTCCAGCTCTGTCTGGAGGACGGCCGACACAACACATTCCAGGAAGGCCACAGCACTGCACAACACATACTGTGTTCTCCCTGCCCAGCTCAGCGAGGCCTTGATAACCTATTGAGAGGCCTCAATAACCTGGAGACATGAATAAGGTTTAACTGTATTTCTATACTTATGAGGACCTTTCACTGACCTTGCCCTCCATACCAACTTCTGTTCTCTAAAAAACTGTTTGCATACAAATACAGTTGCAATAGAAATGATTCAACCTCCACTGCATATTAGGTTTATTAGTAAAATGTACAAACAGCTGTTTGCAATAAACCAATAAAAAAAGACCAGTTTAAATATCTCTACACAACAAATAGAACAAGTGCTTTCTCCACATTTAACACAAAACACCACTTTTATTGACGACTGCAATCTCAACATCATTCAACCTCTTCATGACAAGCATCTTAAATACTTAGTACAGCACACTTTTGTTTTATAACCTGCCACATAAAGCATAGCCAGACACAAGCTTCTGGCAACGTTCCCGAGGAATCTTAGCCCCATGGACCATGTCCTCCACTACACTAATATTCTTGGTTTTGTGTGCTGCAATCATCTTCTTCAAATCCCCGTTCTATTGGGGTTCAAGTCAGGTGCCCGTGACGGCCACTCCAGAATCTCCCAGGACTTCTTCTGAAACCAAGCCTTGGTGGGAATTTGAAGTATGCTTGGGATCACTATCCTGCCAGAAGGTCCAATGATGCCCCAAGCTCCAGGTTCCGGACAGAAGGCATGACATTTTTTATAAGAAATGCCTGATACCTGATCGAATGCACCTTGTTCTGAACACACCGCAGGTTTACAGTGCCAGAGGAAACAAAGCAGCTACAGAGCATCACAGAGCCACCACCAGACTTCACTGTAGGCAGGGTGTTCTTTTCAGTGTATGCTTCATTCTGCCTCCTCCATACCGCTGATCCACTGGCCTGAAAAGTTCCAAAACTTCTGTGGCTTATAAATATGAGCAGATTATAAGTCTACCTTTCTTGTGCTTTTGGGTCAGTAGAGGTGTACAAGCATGGAGACCTTTAGTGTTTAGTAGGTACCTTACTGTGCCAACTGAAATCTCAGTGCCTGCTGCCACCAAATCAGATCTAATATTCATTTATTGTGCAGTCCTCAAATGTGCAGAAAAACAAGTACATATGTGTGTGTTTGTGTGTAATGTTCTGCAGGACTGAACTCTCACATGCAGTCTGCAGGGGAAAGGTCAGAGGTCACCGGATTCTGGAACAAGTCCGGATACAGGGCATTGGAATGCCACTCTAATCGACTTTCCCCGGGAATATCCGGAGAGGAGACTCCAGCTAATGGGATTTAACCAGAACACAGTGCTAAAGTTAGTGCTGCCAATTCTGACATAACATTCTTCTCTAAATCTCTCACTCAATCACTTTCTAATGTCTCTCATTCTTCCCCTCTCTCTCTCTCTCTCTCTCTCTCTCTCTCTCTCTCTCTCTCGTTCTTCCTCTCTGTCCTTTCCTTCCTGTCCATCACACATTCATTTGTCATTCCTCCTCTCTCTCTTTTCCTTTTTATTACTTTCTCTTCTGTCTCTCATTCTTCTCTTTTTCACTGTTCTGTCTCATGTTTCCGCTCTCTCTATTTCCAAGGTTCTGTTTCCCTTTTTCTCTTGTGCTCTCTCTCTCTCTCGCTCGCTCTCTCTTTTTTCCTCTTGCTTCATCTGTTTTGCCTCAACCCTCTTCGCCCTCTTTCTGCCCCCCTCCGCCCGCCTGCCTGCCCCCCTTGCTCTGTTTGTTGACACTGGGATGGAAAAAGGGATTCCACCATCACGAGACAGACATTACAGGATGAGAGGGTCACAGTTTCTCAGGGGGTGACGGGACAGTCCCTCTGCAACTCACAGCAACGCCAGAGCCCAAAACGTCCGGTGATGAAAAGCAGTGGAATGTTCTGGCAGGTCAAACCGTGGCTTCGCCTCTCTGGACTCCATTTAAAACTTGCCTGCAAATAGCTGTGGTTTTTAGACTGTTTGGCCTGGACTTATAGAGCCAGCTGGCTGCTATACAGATATTTCCAACTCTCCCTCTCTCTTTCTCCTTCTCTCTCCCCCCATTTCTCTCCTTTTGCACTCCTGTAGCTTCTCAGAAAGACAGTTTTACTAATATAGAGGCAAGAAAAAGTATGTGAACCCTTTGGAATTTAATTTCTTTCTTCATTCATTTGTCATAATATGTGATCTGATCCTCATCCAAGTCAAGCATATTGACAAATAAATGCCTAAAATAATAACACAGAAAACAATTCTGATCATTCATGTCTTCACTGAGAACAACCATAAAAACCTCATCGTTCTAGTGGATAAAACATGTGAACTCGTGAAACATGTGAAATATCTGGAATCTTCTTGAGAAAATGAGTTTGAAGGTGTGGACTAGAGCTACTTTGACTGATAAAAAAACACTCTAACTTTGTGCTTCGCACAAGAAGGATACGCGTATGTGAGCCATGCCTCGCCAAAAAGAGCTTTCGGAGGATCTACGATCTAAAATTGTTGATTTACATAAAGCTGGAAAGGGGAACAAAGTGATTTCAAAGACTTTAGAAATTCACCAGTCTACAGTGAGACAAACAATCTACAAATAGAGAAAACTTAGAACTGTGGCTACTCTGCCAAGAAGTGGGCGTCCAGTCAAAATGACATCAAGAGGCAGTGGAGAATCATCAATGAGGTAAAAAAACAACCCTGAGTGACAGCCAAAGATTTGAATTTGTCATTGGTACAGGCTAACATCTGTGTTCATGAGTCTAAAGTCTGTAACAAGCAGGGTGTCTATGGCAGGACACCACAAAGGAAGCCGCTGCTTACTAAAAAGAATGGCACGATTGAAGTTTGAGAAGGGGCACATTGACACTCCACAATGGTACTGACAAAATGTTTTGTGGACAGATAAAACTAAGATAGAACTATTTGGAAAGAACACACAGCGTTACATCAGGCGTAGAAAAGGCACTGCACATCACCATGAACATATTAGCCCAACTGTAAAGTATGGTAGAGGGAACATCATGATTTGAGCCTGCTTTTGCTGCATCAGGGTCTGGCCAGCTTACAATCATTGGGGGAAAGATGATGAATTCCCCCTAGTGTATCAAAAACATCTACAGGATAATGTAAGAGTGTCTGTATGTCAGCTGAAACTCTGTAGGTGTTGGGTGATGCAACAGGACAATGACCCAAAACACAGAAGCAAGTTCAAAAGCAGTTCTGCCAGGAAGAATAGGCTAAATTTTACCTGAACGATGTGCAGGTCTGATCCACAGCTACAGGAAGCGCCTGCTTGAGGTTTTTGCTACCTTTATTGGTGTGTTCAATAAAGACCTGCAAAATCTTTTTTATTTTAATCTTATTATTTTAGGCACATTATAATGAAATATATATTGGCCAAATAAGAGTTCACATTTTTTTTCTTGCTAATAAACCATCTGGAAAGGGTACTAATGAGAATGAGGGGAAGAGAGAGGGAGAGAGAGAGAGCGAGATGATCAGCATTTATTACTCATGAGACGCTCAAAAGAACATGTCGTCATGCAGTGGAGCCGAATCAACAATAATAGTAATTATGCTAAACATTAGCAACAAAAAGGAAGTGACTCATCATATTTATTCATTTCGTCTGTGTAATCTGAAAGATTCCTCTCTTTTATTGAATTCCACTGACGTCTGCTGAAGACCGTCAACACACAACTCGAAGTACACCAGGAAGTGAAAGTTTGGATTTGTTTTGTCTCACCTGTCTAATAGCAAGCATAAAAACCAGCAGGGATTCAAACAGAAAGGCTATCATTAACAAGCACAGACTATATTTAATATATAATTACAAAGTAATGAGATAACCCAAAACAGTGGTGGTAAATTAGATTGTATAGGAGTGTGTATTTTTGAGGAGTACACATGAAAGTAAAGGTCAGGTAGTCTTAGAGCAGTCAGAAGGAAATGTGTGAAAGTTATTTTTGAAAGTAATTCATAATGGTTTGTTTTCTTTCTGTTTGGGGAAATAGATTTTCATACATAAATCAGAAAGTACACTAAATGCTAAATGTTTATAACAAAGCACTGAAATGAATCAACCTTTGCAGCAATGTCTGCTATGTCTACATTTACATCTGTTATATCTGCATGCAAAATTGTCAGGTTTACAGTAAATGTGTCATGTCTACATCAACTTCTGTCATATTTACGTCAACGTCTGTTATGTCTACATGAATGGCTATTACGTCTACATCAACTTCTGTCATATTTACGTCAACGTCTGTTATGTCTACATGAACGGCTGTTACGTCTACATCAACTTCTGCTATGTATACATGCAACATTGTCAGGCCTACTGTAAATAGGTCATGTCTGTCAACTTCTGCCACGTCCACATCAACTTCTACATAAATATATTTTATATCTACGTCAACGCCTGCTATGTCTACATGAACAGTCATATAAACATCAAGTTCTGCCACGTTTACATGACCTTCAGTGGGCAGTGGTGGCTCAGGGGCAGTGGTGGCTCAGCGGTTAGAGCGCCGGGATATCGATAACAGGGTTGTGGGTTCGATTCCTGGGCTCGGCAAGCTGCCACTGTTGGGCCCTTGAGCAAGGCCCTTTACCCTCTCTGCTCCCGGGCGCTGGAGTTGGCTGCCCACCGCTCTGGGGGTGTGTGTGTACTCACTGCCCCCAACACATGTGTGTGTGTGAGTGTGTGTTCACTACCAGATGGGTTAAATGCGGAGGACACATTTCGCTGTACACTGTACAGTGACAAATACGTGCACCTTTACCTTTACCTTCTGTCATATCTACGTCAACGTCTGCTACATCTATGTCAAATTCTGTTAAATCTCCATCACTCTTTGTCATATCATATCTACATCAACTTCTGCTATGTCTACATGCAACATTGTCAGGTCTACAGTAAATAGTTTGTGTCTGTCAACTTCTGTCACGTCCACATCAACTTCTGCTACGTCTACATAAACATCTTTCATATATACATTAACGTCTGCCATATCTACATGAACGGTCATATTAATCAACTATGTCTACATCACCTTCTGTCATATCTACGTCAACGTCTGCTACGTCTACGTCACATTCTGCTACATCTACATTACCTTCTGTCATATTTACATCAATGTCTGCTACATCTACGTCAAATTCACACATCTTTTATAACTACGTCAACTTTTGCTATGGCTACATTACCTCCTGTCATATCTACATCAGTGTTTGCAACGTCTATGTCAAACTCTGCCACATCTACATTAAATTCATACATCTTTTATATTTACATAACCTTCTGTCATATCTACATTAGTGTCTGCAACGTCTACGCCAAATTCTGCTACATCTACATCACCTTCTGTCATATCTACATTGACTGCTGCTATGTCTACATCACCGTCTGTCATGTCTACAACATTTGTTATGTATACATCGACTTCTGCTACGCCTGCATCAACATCAGCATATTTTGTGACATTTCTTGTGCTTATGGAGACTTTTACCACATGTTAAAAATCTTGTTTACAGCAAGCTTTGTCGTGTCTACAGCAGCATTTCTCATATGACTGTCAACTTTGTCATGTCTACTGCAAACTGTTACCGCACTTACAGAAAAACAGCTCTGATTAAGAATTCATTAAAGAACTCATTAAAAATATCATGCTTATCCCTCCTTCACCTCTTTCTGTCTCCCTGTCTCTCCCAGTCTCTCTCTCTCTCCATCTCTCTCTCTCTCACACACACAAACATACACCCTTTCTTGGAAAGGCTGCATGTGAAGTGGGACTGAGTACAGGGACGTGAGGGAGAGCACGGTGGGCAGAAACCCCGGGGGCTTTGTCTACCAGCCTCTCAAACACACACACCCCCACACAAATGTGTAGAAACAATCACTCAGAAACTAGCACGTACACAGGCCAGCAAGTACAAACACACCCTCATACAAAGGCATCCACCCACAAAGGAGCACATATAGACACACACACACACACACACACATCAATAGTGCTAGCAAACATGACGTGTCACGACAAAAGAGACACTGTGAGGGAGTGTGTTTGTGCATAACTTCACCAGTCTTTCACGCCACGGTCAGATTGTGGGTTCCATGCCTGTCCATCCATCTGACCACCATCTCGCTCTCTCTCTCTCTCTCTCTCTCTCTCTCTCTCTCTGACAGCCCACTGTCACACGCTGACAGCATCCACACAGAGTGTGTGTGTGTGAGGACAGTTAACTTTCTCATTAGGCCCATGTATGACTGATGCTTGGAGACAGCATTAAACAGTCATTAGAAACTTTAGCCCGTGTGTGTGCATGTGTGAGTGAGCGAGACAGACAGGGGTCAAACAGATTAACATGGTGAGTGTTTTGTAGCAGGCAGTGAGTCCATCACCACCCCCTCTGAATTAAAGTGTTTAGGTCAGCTAGGCAGAGGGACGTGCTGACCAGTAACAGGGCTCAGACAGAAACTAACAACTATGGCTGCAAGTAACAGTTTATTTCTTTCCATTTTTCTGTTATTGAAAGTTTTTAACAGTTTTCAATAGGTAATTATTTGCTTTTAAGAATTCGACATCAGTTGCCACTCACACTGCCTCCTCACAGCAACGCTACCATTAAAGGCTTTGTCTGTACATGACAACAGTTTAAAAAAATAACACTTGTCCTACAAACACAAGTCAGCACCCAGGACCAATTCTGCTGGTTTGCTTTCACACTGATGAATTCTGTGGCTCAGTGGTTAGAGCACTGGGCTGTGGATGACAGGGTTGTGGGTTCAATACCCATGAGCAAGGCCCTTCACCCTCTCTGCTCCCTGGACACCACAGTAATGGCTGCCCACCTCTCCGGGCATGTGTGCTCACAGTCACTGTGTGCCTCTGCTCGCTAGTGTGTGTGTGTTTGCTGCATGGATGGGTTAAAGGTCGAGGGAAAAAAATCCATCTGTGTCCAACACAAAAGGTGGATAGGTTGCGCAATTTTGATTGACACTTTTTAGCGTTTACCCCTTTTCATTATTTTACCTGGATACAAACACTCAAGCAGCAAAGAACAGCACTTTCTGGAGCCATGCCATTTCACCGTGCAGAAATACCTGCAAACAAGGAGCTGTTCTTGTAGGAGAAGGGTCTTAGGAATGCGTGTGATAAGTAGAAGCAGTCCCATGAAAAAATGGACAAATCCCACACCACCACACGCGCAGCACCGGGAGTTCACAAGAAGCAAATCCCAGACCACCAATTTTAGGAAAACCAGAGAAAAATGCTAGTGAAAAAAGTCCTAAAAGAGGGATAAGGCATATACTTTTAAGAAAATGGAAAGTCAGGTCAACTTTAGAACTCTTTTGACCAGATAAACATGAACCTACTGACAGCATGCCTAATGCCAGGCGTGGGCTAGTGGGGTAAAAAATAAATAAATTAAGCTGTGAAGCAGTGGAACTGTGTTTTCTGGAATGATTGTGCTCCATCCAATACTTCTGGGGTGAGCAGTGGCCTCACAGCATTAATACCCTTGATTTCAGACGAAATAATGAATAAGCAGGTGTCACAACTCTTTTGTCCATATAGTATAACTGATTACAGAGATTTACTCACATTTTATAGTTCTGCATCTGAATTTGGTCAACAAGACATAATGAGTCGAGTCTCAAAAACACTGGTAACTGTGCGTAAGTTGAAATATTTTGTAAGTTTTAGTCATTTTCTGTCTATGCCCCTCCCTCTAAAATTGTTTACTGTTTAATTCACATCTGTAGGTTACGACTCTATTCCCCATCTCATTGGGGAGTCCTTCCCACCACCTTCTTTATATTCATATGAAGGGTTGAGATGTTTGTGACTCAAACGTTTTTAAAAACAGCTAAAACACTCGCTGTGCAATGAAAGAATGGCAATACTTCGGTAAAAACAGACTGAACATGGAGATTGATCAGTATTCCGGTGAGTGTGAATGGTGGAACAGTGTTTATTTTAAATGGTGTAACTTTTCTAGCCTTTACGCTACAGGTTTAGCTGCCCAGAAGGCTCACAGACCAATAGCATGCATAGTAAATATATGATGTTAATGCTAAAATCAGATCTGTGCATTATTAAGGAGAGCTGCCATTCAAGTGTGTGACACACATACAGGGAAGTGACAAGAAACAGTGGATGGTGAAGAAGGTGAGAAAAAAGTTAATTCATATGGCAGCTCTAAAAAGAGAAGAGTGAAAGACGAAGAATGGACAGACAGGTACATGTTTATTCCTTTCACAGGCAGTAGTAAATCAGTCTGGCTAATATTTTCCAGGGCTATGGCGATTATTAAGGCGGTAATGTAAACCACGACTTTGAGACGAGTTATTAAACACTTTTATTTTTACTTTAATTTTAAGCATAGTGTCAAAATATACTCAACTGTAATTGCACTTTTAATTTGGTTTGACATTCAATTGCTGTCTATGTCTACTAGGATATGACTACTAGGATATGGCTCTGATTCCTAATGCATTTTGATGATACGGACCTTGGAGGGAACTCTTCTCTAACTGGACCTTCCTGAATTTGAATTAAACACCCCTGTCCTAGTTTATTATTAATGGTCGGTTTATGACCACAGAATCACTCTTGACATGCTTTTGGTTGGTGGGCCCACTCTGAATCTAGCAGTGGCAGTGTACTGTTTAAATGGTGGCACTGACAATGCTCTGTCGTGAATGGTCCAGCACCTGAAAAAAGATCTGGTCGACTGCAGTCCTTGGTCAGAAACTGACCAATGATGATCAGGGTGCAAGAGATAACAGAGGCTATAGTCTGCAACTAAACAAGGGTTTAGGAGTTCTAAAAAATATGCCAGTAGGTGAACGGAGTACGCCTTCTCTGTACAGTAAACACTCCGGAAAATGCTTCTGTTCCACTGTGAACTGCAAGGACGACTGCATGGATGCTGTGCTGTTTTAACACAAGGGGAGTAGACCCACCCACACGCTGCTGGATGAGAGTTGTGGATGGTGCTCTGAACCTTTCACCAGTCTGCCTTCACCCTAGGCTGACCATGTTGCATTAGCTGTGGTTAAAGTGCAGTGGATATCTGCTTCCTTTCCCCTTTCTGAATCTCACCTTTCTCTCCTCTAACTCACCTCCTCTCACTTTCCTGCTCTTCCTCCAAATCCATCACATTCTCTCTTTTTAGAGCGGCTTGTGTTATGCAACTGCAGAGATTAATTAGCATGAAGTAATTGTTGTTTTTTCGAAAGTGAGAGAAACTGTGGAGGTGTAGCATGGAGTGTAAATTGAGAGAGGGAGAGGGGGAGAGAAAGAGAGAGACTTTGTGCATCTATGGGGTATGGAAGATGGAAGGAATAATACATGGAAAGGAAAGACAGACGAGCCCTTAAGTACATCCCAAGGGACAGATAAAGAAATGCTCTTCTCCAGCCAATAGTATCATACACACACACACACACACACACACACACACACACTCTCTCTCTCACACACACACGCACACAAATCATCCTCATAATTCAAATGACATAAGTGTCTCTGTGGTCATCTGTCTCTAAACCTGACTTAGTCTCATAATCTCTCTCTCTCTCTCTCTCTCTCTCTCTCTCACACACACACACACACACACACACACACACTCACACACACACTCTCACTCTGTAATATCTTTTTCTTTTTGTCCTGGAAGCTGAATGACTGCTACCGTAACAATTTAGACATTATCACATAACAAACTGAAGCCAGGCCCAACCTCAAGGTGGGGTATGACCACAAGCACCCACACAAACACCCAGGCCTGCCACAGCATCCATCCATCCATCCATCCATCTTCTTATCCACTTCTTCCTGGTCATGTTCGCAGCGGGTCTGGAGCCTAGCAGGTATCATTGGGCGCAGGGCAAGAATTCCCCCAACGCTTTAATTACATCTGATTGTTTTATCTGCAGACATTCGTTTTGTTTTCTGAGACTGCTGACTCTCTACATGTGCATGGATCGTTCCCAAGCTGCATGTCTAAGCCTGGGTTCAGGACAGGGATTGTGGTGCTTCTAACATAATTAGGTCAAAGACCTTCACAAGTTAATCTATGCTTGTAAACAAAAGCTCCACTTCTGGGGTAAAAAACTCCTTCTAGCATGCTGGCCGACCTCTAACAGGGTGTTTGTGTTTTTTTAATCAGCCGGTCACTCCTTTACACTCTGCTAACCCACCTTGGGGCCGGAGCAGCAGGGGAAGCGATGTTAAAATCTTGTGTAATTATCAGCAGCCTTATAAAGGCACTCTGGGATATAATGTGTGAGTGGCTCAGTAAGAGACTGCTGCTTAAGTCCCACACAACAGGCAGAGACAAACACGACAGTCCCAGGTGTGTAATGATTGCCTCATGCAGTCTTGGAGTGTCAGTAATGCATGGTCCTAATGAGAAACTGCACTCCACACACACAGAGCTCCCAATGTTGAGTAATTTGTCTCGTGTGGTCACTGCTCAAAATACTAAACGACATAATTAACTTTAACGAGACGCACTAGTTTTTGAGAAACTGCAGATGGAGATAAAAGAAGGGAGGAGATAATGTAAGCAACATCAAAAGGAGGCTGAAGGAAGGTAAAAAGGAAGGTAAAAAGGAAGGTAAAAAAGAAGGTATTGAGAGTGTGTGTGGTTCAGCAGCCAAGGGGACATTTCCAATTACCCTCCTGCCAGGCTGCAGTCTGTGCAGAGAGTCTGCCCTGCCAATGACAGTACAAAAGGCTGGACTGATACAACAAAACTGGGGCAATAGCAATAATGCATGTGTCCAATTCGGTCTCATTCAATACATATATGTCATATTTGTTACCTTTAACCAATAGATTTGAATGACAGCTGAAACTAAACATGAACATGAAAAAACAAGAAAAAAACACTGTAAAAACAGCTACTTATTATTAATTGTTATTACTTTTGCATGACGCACTTTTTGTTTTTAAACCAGCTTTTTCACTACTCTAAAATATGAATTAACACCAGTTAAAAGTTGTTTGGTCGAGCTTAGCCAGATTATGCTTTCCCTACTTGCACATGTTTCTGCATTATGGCAATATTGATGTTTTCACAGCTCTGAAACTTTTCAAATATGCAGTTCCTTAACCAGTAAATGCTGTTCTTTTAAGCATAGTATATCTTGTTTGGTTTAAGACATAAAAGTGCAACCTATAAAAAGTGGAACACTATAAATATCAGGATTCATAGCCATCTATCCAGTTTTTAAGTTAGAGTTGGTATGGGTATCTGTACTCTGTATCGGCAGATACTTGGAAATCTGGTATTTGAAAGGAAAAAGTTGTATCGGTGCATCCCTATTCATTGTACAACAGTTACTTTTGGCCACACAGCATGGTTCTTTCACACTGTATCACTCTGCTGAACATCGTTCAGAACATAAACACGGCATAACATAAACCAAACCTGAAATGAACGAAGAAGACGACAAGAATGACCTGAAATAAAACTAAAAAGACAAGAAAACAATTGTGAGTGGGAAACGAACTTAATGATCGAGGGAGGGGTGACTGTTACTGTGACACAGCAAAAAGCTGCTTGTTAAGGAACTATAATTAATCCTTAACAGGAAAGTTAGGAAGGAATTATCAAAAAATAAAACATTAAATGCTACGCTCACGGCTCAACATATTTATTTTATTTCTTTTATTATTTTTTTTATACTTTATTTCTTTTATAACAGCTTTTATAATTGCTTTAATAAAATACAGTTTGTAATGATAACCTTCTACACTCCTATAAGAACCCCCCCAGGTCCTTTGGTTGGACAATGGTTCTATATAGAACTATGAAGAACTATTTCAATGCCTAAATAGTACTTTGCACCATTAAAGTGTTTATTTAGTGTTTATTTAGTCTACATAGAAAACTTCTTGTGGATATTTCTTCATAGAACCTTTTAGTACCCTTCTTAAGGCATTACACAGAACCTTTTCTTACAGTGCACAGAGTAAATAATATAAATCAGACCACAGAAGGAATTTTAAGATGCTTTATTTTTTCTTTCATTAAAATGCTAAATAATACACTGTAATTAGGTATTCATCAGTAATCGGTTTAATAGCTGATTTCAGGGGGGGGTGCTAATTTTAGCTCAGGGAAAACTGGTGGAACTGTTGGAATTAGACACTGGAGATGAAAAAAGACAGCAAGGTTTAGCTGATATAGGAGTGGTGCTCTGCTCTACTGTGCAGTGTTGCTTGATCTGTGTGGAAGTCAGAGGAAAAGCTTCTGCGCAAATATTACAAAATTCAAAGTCGGAGGTGGGCAAGGGGGCCAAATTCCAGCACAATTTGCTGCTTTCCCTGCTTTAACAGACCTACTAAAGCTGCCAATTACCAGGAGAGTGGAATCAGGTGTGCTTGAGCAGGAAAAGCAAAAAAAAAAAAATCCAGCCCTCAAGAATCGGAGATGCTCACCGCCAGATCTAGATAAACCAGAGGCATTTTGGAAACCCCTGCTGTGGGCTAATGGAGTGAAAATGAAACTCTAATCACAATCATCAGAAGGTTTGATGAAGAGAACCTCTTGCCAACTGTTAATCACAGTTAATCATCAATGGATCTATTATGCTTTGGGGTTGTGTGGCAACCACTGGCACAGGAAACTTTGCATGGGTAGCTTGAAGAAAATATCAGCAATATTCTGAAAGCAAGACACAGAGGCCCGGCTTCTACAACAGGACAGCGATTCAAAACACTCCTCAAAATCCACCAGGAACTACTTTAAGAAACGCAAGCTGAGGCTTTTGGACTGATCCTCACAGTCCCCCAACTTACTGAACATCACTGAAAATCTGTGAGTAGATCTTCAGCATGCTGTGCAGCAAGATAGCCAAAGAATATCTTGGAACTTAAAGTCTTCTGTAAGAGAGAGTGTGGGTGAAAAATCCTACAGTAAGAATAGAAGGACTTGTAGCTGGCCACAGAAAGCTGGGATATCTGCCAAAGGGGCTACTTAGTAGTGTCTAAACTTTTGCACATGGTACAATTACTTTCAATATTTATTTATTTTTCATTTTAGTAGTAAAAAAAAAAACAAAAAAAAAAACAGTAGTTTGCTAAATTATTTATTATCCTGTCGCAACACACACAGTACACAAAACACACACAAAAAATCTACAGTACTACCAGCAGTGTCAAACATACACTTGCAAAACTGGCTATGCTATAACTGTCAGCGTGAGGATGCACATAGTCTCACAAGGAGGCAGAACTGTGTGTGTGTGTGTGTGTGTGTGTGTGTGTGTGTGTGTTGTATTTTGGTGCATAGCTGACTTTCTGATGAGACTCTGCGAGATTCTATCACCTTCCAAGCCTGGAGAGCTACAAAATGTGCCACACACACACACACACACACACACACACACACACGTCATGCAAGAGCAGAACAGCCCCAGACAACAGGTATTCACAGTAACACACAACAACATGTAGGTACACACTCTTACAGACAGGTGCGCGTGCCACACACACACACACACACACACACACACACACACACACACACACACACACACAGAAAATGCCGGAGGGAATATTAGTAGTCTTCTCACACCAGGAAAGAATGAGAGCAAGAAGGAGAGATTTAAGCGCTTAGTCACCACAATCTGTCCATCTGAGAGAGACAGAGAGAGACAGAGACACAGACAGATCTGTATATCCATCCATCTATCTATACAGTGCCCTCCATAATGTTTGGGACAAAGCCACATGTTTTTCTGTTTAGTGGTTTGCATCCTGCAGTGTAGCCTCTGTATTACTGCTCATGAAGTCTTCTGTGGATAGTAGTCTCTGACAAATTTTAAGTTGCACCCATTGCTGACACAGATGTACAAATGCACACACACAGCTTGTCTAGTCCCTCTACAGAAGCACTGCCAACATAAGATCTGCCAATCTGGAGCAGAGAGTCCTGTAATAAACATTGACTTATTGGCACTATGCCTAATGCCAGGTGCTAAAGGGGTATTTAGCCCCCTTGCTGTGGAGCAGTGGACATGGGTTCTCTGGAATGATTGTGCTTCACCTAATACTTTTGCGATTAGTTGTTAGTGCCCTGAAATGATGGGAAATGTGTCAAAAAATATATACAAATAAACAAATAATAATAATCATAATCTCAACATAGTGACTTTTTAATTTAGGCCTTGAGGTATCTCAAGGAAAATAGCTATCCATCCGTGCATCATCTATATGTATCTGTCTGCCCATCCGTCCATGAGCGCTCTGCATAACATGTTGTATTATTCAATATGAGCTGCTTAATACCCACAAAATATTGAACACTATATTATACAGTATATTTAGCTTAGTCTATGAAGTCCTTTTGCCCAAAGCCACTTGAAATGGTTTACCACCATGTTTTTCCAGAGAGATGAAACTCTCTGGTCTGAACAGGTCCTAAAATGGCACTGTACTAAATAAATGTGTTTTTTTCTTGTACAGGCATGATAGAGCCAGGTATAAATCAAATAATTGATCAAACATTAGAACAATTATATCAAATATATGTAAAAAATACTCTAGTGCTTTGTTTTGGTTTGCTGAATAGATTTGAAGTAGTTTTTTGGAAACTCAGCGGCTGGTTTACTGGCTTTCACTGTTAACCATCATCACTAATTAACAGCACCTTAAGAAGTCAGCTAGAGTAATTAACAGCACTCAAGGGAGCGGATTAGAATAGAGGGGGTTAAGCAGCTTTTCTTCAGGGATCAGCACTTTAGTCACCACTGAACTGAAATCAGCAAGTACTTCCAACAATATAATCATTTTACTATTAAATTAAGTCAATAAATCAATAGGGTTAAATTCCACCTTCTCTCCACAATACCTGCTCTATATGTGCCTGCATCTACACAACCACCGGTGAGAGTGAGCGAGTGAGTGAGAGATAGCAGATAACAAATCCACATATTTCCAAATTTGTAACTTTACAGAAGAAAGAAAAACTCAGTGTAGAAGGATTTTATTCAAAAGTCATTTTGGAGCATTTCTATTGGTCCATTCATCATGAACTTTTACCACAGTATGAAAAATAACTTTCAGATTCAAATGTTGTCAAAAAGTAGGAAACAAATGGTTTGCAGCAACAAAACACACAAATCAGTCATTAAACCAAGTGGACCAAATATTCTGATATGTCCAAATCAATAATCAGTTTCATATCACACACAGCTCTCCTGTAGAGTCTTGTAAAACTCTAAAACTCTAAAAACTAAAAATGAAATAGGGTTTTTAGGGTAGCTGACTTTATTCTCTTTTTGTAGTTTTTATGTAGCCATGGAAATAAAAATAACTTAATGGAGATGATCTGACCATACATACCTCTAAGGTTATTTTCTGGTCTTGTTAGAGGAGTATATATAAACACACTAATGTAGTTGCATGTTTTAAGGGTATTTAAGTCCCATCCTACCTCACACACACACTGCTATAGTCCTTCAACTTATGATTGAAATGGTCACCTTATTTAAAGTAAGGTATTGTGATGACTGATAGTTTTAGCTAATGTTAGCTTGCTATGAACCTATAATGTTTGTTTTCACTGTCTTATTGGAGGGCCACTGGTGGTTGTTGCCCATTTTATGATATGAATTAACTTACAGATGAACATTAGGTGATTTTAAAGAGGAAATTAACTCTATCTGTGTAATCATTTTAGTGTAGTCAGCTAACTTTAGCCTACTAGCTGAGTTATTAGACTAATTTAACTAAACAAATATAGTTAGATTAGTCTTTTTATCAGTACTTCTGCCTAATGTTTGACACATTACTCTGGCTAATGTTGTTTCTGATTGCAAGATGTTTCTAATCATTAAAAGGTTATTCTTAATCTTTAAACAGCATTGCCCAAAGGAATAAAGTCTTTTTTTGGCTTTGAGGAGAAATAAAGCAGAACTCAATACACCCCCCCCCCCTTAAAAGAAAAGAGAAGGTCAACAAAAAGCATGAGATTTCTTTCTGCTCTGAAAGACTGCTGAAAGGTCCCAGAGATGTAGAAGAGAGCTTATAAAGAACTGAGGAGATCTTACACTTGTCTTATTTGAATCATATTCAGCTGAGAGTGAGCTGAGATCAGTCTGACCACCTGTGAGACATTACTTTGAGCAAAGTGAGAAAACCCAAAAGATTGTATATCTGAATTTCAGAAACAGGAGAAAATAGCTCAAGTCTCACATTGGTCTCAAACAGGACTAAAATCGTGTCCAGGAGAAATAAATGGGTGTTTCTCAATACCAAGAACATGAAGAAAGAATGTTTTCCAGAACCTTCTTGACAAGTTACCTTGCATGAACGAACTCACAAAGAACAAGGACAGAGAACACCTATTGAGATGTGCTGTGTACTTGCTAGTACTCTATACAAGGAGCCCATCATGCAAGGCTTCGGTCATGCTCTGTTCATCATCTGTGCATCATCTCTCATAATGAAGCGTACCTTAATTTTTGGAATCATCCACATTTAAAACTCGGGGAGTCTGTGGAGCTCAAAGTGGAAACTCAACTAAAAAAGGGCTGCTTATCTAGCGCTAAGAACTCACTTCAGTTTGGACACGATTCCTTTTAGCTTAAATTTCGTCTGCGCTGTGTGTGATTAGTGGTGTTTACCAGCTCTGCTGTGCTCTGATACTCACTGTACTGGGCTGTGAGGCAGAAATAACTCCTTTATTTCTCAGTGAATCTGAAAATTCCAGCAAATTTGAAATTTGAATTGAAAGGACTGCAAGATTTGTGTGCTCTGTGCAACTGGTCTGTGTGTGTGTGTGTGTGTGTGTGTGTGTGAGAACATCACTGAGGATCACAATGTTCCTCATTCTGGACACATTTTTCCTGCATTTTACCCCAAACTCTCACTGGGCTCTTGGCTTTTGCCAAGTGAACTTTGTCCTTGTTGAAGTTTTGTAGGAGAAGCGTGTGTGTGTGTGTGTGTGTGTGTTCATGTTATGCTAGCTAAGACATGGAGCGTGAGGCATTACAGGGAAAGATTAAGCCTCTAGCTGCGATGGAGGGGAATGGGGGGGGGGGGAATGCAGGGCTTCTGAGAATTCCAACAGAGAGGTGGGTGAGGAAGAGGAGGAAGGGAGCTAAAGATGAAGATTTGGGTAGGCAGATGCTTCCCAAAAACCATTACATCATCGAAGCAGTGTGTAATCTGTATTTTGGAGACCAGCTGTTGTGGACACACACACACACACACACACACACACACACACACACATATATATATATATACACATTCATGCTGAGCCTCAGAAAAGGCTCAAAGAAAGAAATGAGAGAGGGAGAGAGAGAGATTTCAGAAATGTGTCCAAAAAATGTTTACAATAGATATATTTCTCATGTAAAAAACTGTATGAACTCAACTAAGCCAGTTTGTAAACATTAAAGCAGCATTATGCGAGAATTGGAGAGCATTTCTTGCTCTTGGGCTCCCCTGGACAAGCTGAGAGGTACATAACCATCACTGAGAGTGAAAGAAGCATGTGGACTAAGGCATTAGAGTAATAATACAGAATTATCCGCTAATGTGACTCGGGTTATGCAGTGTTACACAGTTAACACCCAGTTCTCACAAGGGTTGTCCTGCCCGCTTTAACAGAGTTACATAGTGCTGTGTCTGGAGTGCTAAGCCCGCAGTAGTCCGCAATGATCGAGAAACTGTTCTCCTAATTACAGGTCAGTGGAGCATCACAATGATTTTGAAGCTGTTGTTTCACCCCTTATGCTCCATGACTTTTATGACACCCTAAGGACTACTAATCGATAACTGCATGCAAAACCAGGAACCACTGGTGGTTTCAAGGAGTTAAGGAAGTTAAGGTAGAAATCCTACATGATGTTGCTTTAAGCAGCAACAACTGAAACTAAACACTTTCTATAACTGGTCATCAGTGTTTGATCCTTTGCTTCACCCTTTGCAGAGTTACTTTAATTCGGTCACTTTGGGGTGGAGGCTTTTGAGTATGAACTGCTCGTTTAATGTCCTACCACAGCATCTCATTGGGGTTCAAGTCAGGGTTTTGACTAGGCCTCTCCATAACCTTCACTTTGTTTCTTTTGAGATATTCAGAGCTGACCTTACCACAGCCCAACTGCGGACAGAACATTCTCCTGCAGGATACTCAGGTAGAGGGACAAACTCATGGTTTTGTCAATCATAGCAAGTCACCCAGGCCCTGAAACACCAAAGCATCCCATCGTCTCCCATTAATGCAGAGTTGTTTACAAACTGAAGTATTCAACAGCAGAACAAGAGCCAACATGTATAATTACACTTAATGTAAATTACATCATATATGTGCATCATACACACACACACACACACACACACACAGACCAGAGCACATTACAACTTCAATTCAGTGTGTGCTTGTGTGTGTGCCACTGTTGAGAAGGATTTGACAATCAACACACACACCCATCACTAGCCATCTGCTACCTTACAGATAAGACAGACAGGAGACAACATGCTAATAAAGGCAGACAGAGAGAGTGGGGTATGTGTGTGTGTGTATGTGTGTTTGTGTGAATGAAAACCAGCTATCAGATAGAGATTATCTGAAGAGACACCTACTATTCCTCATCACTATGGTAACAGATGTCGGTCTCTGCAGTATTCTCCTTCTTTCCCCCACTTCTCTCTCTCCCTCTCTCTCTCAAACACACACACAGGCTCTGACTTGGGGTAAATATTGAGGACAGACAGTTGATTTGGGAGAGGGGCTTTAGAGTAATATGGAGGAATGTATTAAGTTTAAAAACAAGGTTAATATAAGGTTCAGCTGGTTTATTCAGATGGATTATTAATTCTAATTAAAAAGCACAATAAAAACAATAAATTAATTCAGCTACCCCTCATGTTTTGCTGGTGTTTTTTCAGACTGCCTTGGAAGACCAATATACCAATCAGGATTTCAGCAGACAGGACAGGACATACATGCTTCTTATGTATGTATGTTATATATATATATATATATATATATATATATATATATATATATATATATATATATATATATATAACTATCTAGATAATAAATAGAATATTTTCAGGTAATATTACTCTTGAATATTTGTACTGACCTTTATTATATCATGTTTAATAAAAAGGTCAGGGCATGACCTTCATCTGGCTATATTACCTCATAAATAATGGGAATTTGGGTCCAGTACAGAAAATCTATTTGGTTAGAGTACAAATACTAAGTACACTATCTTGCCACCAAGGCTGTAACCCCGTTTTACGACATAGCAGAGTAACATTAAAAACATATATTAGCAGAGGGAAAACTTGCTGCTGGGATTAAACACTGGAGATGGAAAGACTGTTCACTGTTGGAAAGAAATTAGATGGATTATAGGAATGGAAACATATGTGGATGGGTGGAGCTACACATCATACTCCAACCAGCCAGAAGAAGTGCAAGCCCTGTGGAGGCTTCACCTTTGAGAACTGTTTTGCTGCCCATGTGTTTCTACAGTCACTGGTCCAAACATAACCTTGCAAAAAAAGAGTGGAAAAACCCACTAAACCCAAGGGCACAACCCAAGGAGCAGGCTTGGGAGCGGCCGCTGGTTCGATCCCGAGGACTGGCATCAGAGGGCATGACTGAGGCCCATGAACACCCAATATTTTGTCCTCTAGATAATAAATATAATATTTTTTAAATTAGTTAATTAATATGACTCTTGAATATTTGTGCTGACATTTTTTTAGGTCACTTGTATAGCGGTCAGAGCATGACTGGCTATTAGTGACATGCCATCAAACCTGCCATTCTGGCATTTCTGTCACTGTATACCTGCCTGAATATCTGTTAGGTTACCAGAATTAATATTCAATCATAAGAAAAATCAATGTAGCAAACCTTTCTGGTGCCATGGTTCATTTAGGAGGTACCCCAAAACACTTCGCACCTCCTCTATATGTCATGAGCTTCACCCGCAACTGCATTTCAACAGAATTTGGCAGGAAAACCCCACTGGGGAAAGAACAAGTGAGTGAAACAGTACAGTGTTTAAGGTTACCGTAGCAACCCTGCAGCTTAAACCCTCTTCTGTTTTCACACTATTCAATACAGTTTCAATATTGCTGCCCTATTCAAACAGTTCTAGCTGTTTCACTACCAGGACATTTCTCATGCATGGCACTACAACAAGCATTCTTTAGTCGTGGTGGGGCCAGTAACCCAGTGCCCCCTGTAGTTGGTACCTATGTATACACACACACACACACACACACAAACACAAACACACACACACACACACACACACACACACACACACACACACACACACAATTATTTCAGCCTTTTTTTTTTTTTTTTTTTTTGTTCCCCTCCGTCAGAAACAGTACATCTGGTGATTTGGGAAATGTGCAAATTTGGAATTCTCGCAAATGGATGTCGGAATATTGTAGATAAAAACAAACAGCTGCTATAAAGAAAAAAATAATACTGCAAGCACCAACAAACACAAAGCTCAGCTCTTTGCATTTCAGCCTTTTAATCACAAATACAGAAACCCAGTCCAAGCCCACAACTACAGAGAGAGAGAGAGAGAGAGAGATAAAGACAGAGAGAGAAGCTACACAGAGAGATCTTATAAAAAAAATAAAAAAACAAATAAAAAAATAAAGAGTGAAGCAGAACGAGAGGGGGGAGGGTGCAAAAAGAGTGAGAGAGGAAATTAGTGCTGGGAGTGTTTAGACATTTGTTTTGCGTCGATGTGCGAGTGTGTGTGCTGTCTTGTTGAAAAGGCCAGAAAGCACAAACTGTCCAAATGAACTCAAAGTACCTGACAACAAGAACACACGCACATACAGAGAGAACAAACACTGTTTATACAGACAGAGAGAGAGAGAGAGAGAGAGAGAGAGAGAGAGAGTGGTGTTTTTCTAATCTATCACTGCAACATGGCATCTGATCGTACTGGATAAATTACGTTAGCATTCATAAAGTTAATGAACTGATGCTTCCTGAGAGCACCTGATGCAGTTTGTATTAACTAGAAACAGAAAACATTTTTCCAGAAAGAAAACACCCCATTTATTCCATTTCTTATATGTAATTTAAACTGATCTTTCAAAAAAGAAAATCACACACAAATGTGTTGATGTAATAAGTACAGTATATTGCTAAAAACACATACAAGTTCTCATAGAATTTACACATGTTCACGAACAAATCCGTAACATTTGCACCAAAAAAGAAATTCACTATTCACACTACAGCTCCCGTCCACTGGTGGCGCTATTATGTACTCGCAGAAGAACTGACAAGACTGTCGCTACAGCTGCATTCACTCTGCTTTCCTGTGTTATGCTTCTGAAAAAGGCATTAATGAACAGAATTTCAGTGTAGACTTCGGTTTAGGTTCAGGTTCAGGTAATGAAATGGTTAAGAGGTAGGTTATGAGTAGTAGGTTTAGTTTAGGTTCAGGTACTTAAATTACATAGGCAAGGGTTAGGTTAAGTTTAGAATTAGGTTTAAGTGTAGCAGGTTAAGTCTAGATTATGGTTAAGGTTAGAATTTGGTTTAGGTGTAGCAGGTTAAGTCTAGATTATTGTTATGGTTAGAATTTGGTTTAGGTGTAGCAGGTTAAGTCTAGATTATTGTTATGGTTAGAAATTGGTTTAGGTGTAGCAGGTTAAGTCTAGATTATGGTTATGGTTAGAATTTGGTTTAGGTGTAGCAGGTTACGTCTAGATTATGGTTATGGTTAGAAATTGGTTTAGGTGTAGCAGGTCAAGTCTAGATTATGGTTATGGTTAGAATTTGGTTTAGGTGTAGCAGGTTAAGTTTAGGTCGAGGTGTAGGTTCAGGTAATAAAATGACATGGGTAAGGGTTTGGTTAAGTTCAGGCTAGTTTAAGGTTAGACTCAGGTTTAGGTGTAGTATGTAAAGTTTAGGCTGACGTAGGTTAATCAAATTTTATTGGTTGTTTTGTACCTTTCTCTGTTCACATGGTTAGATTTCCATGTGTCAGTCATTTCTGTATATGCACAACGGTCAACCTACATTTAGTACACATTCTACAAATCCTGAAATGGTATTTTTAGATTACGTTCACACAGCAAGTGAAGCGACCCAAATCAGATTTCCTCACCAAATCTCATCTAGGCTTTTTCACGTGACCTATATCCCACATTAATCTCCCTAACACGCATAGTGTTATCTTCGCCAGCATCAGAGGAGCTATCAAGGAGTTCTCGTGGCTGACAGCTGAACTCATCACTGACAGTGTGTTTGAGCTCGCTGTATAAAGGGCACGTCATTCAAGCCATGGCCACTTCTTTTAGTTTGCATTTCTGGTTTTGTTCAACTTTTTTGAAGCATCTTATTGACCTTTGACTCTGCAGCAGCGCCCTCCCATGGCCGCTTGGCCTCTTCTTTAGATAGGTTCTCTTTTAAAGGTCTGTTACCACACTATACAGCCACTAAAAACCTCCCTCACTGCTCTCTGTTGTCCATTTTCCCCTCAGAGAATGTTGAGTTGGATTGAGGTAAGTCCCATGAATTCTGATCTGGCAGTTGCTTTGCCACACGTATGTCGCAGTTATGTATCGTATTTCACTGTCACACATGAAAGTGAAAGAAATCAGAATTGAACATGTCAGATTCAGTGTGTTTTCTGCCGTTCGCACTGCCACACAGACATCACATCTATGTGACCTATGACGTTTGCATGCTGTGTGGAGGTAGCCAGTCACATATACCAATTCCTCTTGAAGCCAGACTGAACAATACTGCTAAATGTGAATTAGAGCGGACAACCATGACGGCATTATTACAGTTCTAGTAATGATCATTAGTATTTCTATGGAAAAACTGTTTAAGTAAAATGGAATTTTGTTTAATTGGAACCTCCATTTACAAAGAACTGCTATTCCACACTGTATAACCCTTTGGTAGCACTCGGTCTGTACTGCCTACTGTGTTTGTATTTGCCTGTAGCATTGCCAGCGCTGATATTGTAGATTAACAGCATTTAAGCTCCACATAAAGCTGATGAGCTGCTCTGCTCATCTGCTTTATGAGCTCATTAATGCATCAGCTGTAAATACTCCTCAATTATCTGCCAAACAATTCTCTGAATTGCAAAAAAGGGCTTCCCATATGTTTGTGCCCAGCTAGGAGTCTTTCCTGTCCATCCTGGACCTCCCTTCACTGTGAATTTTGAAAACACATCACCTCCTGGACACTTGCCCAGCAACTTGAGTGCACAGCGTCTTAGCACTGCTAAATAGTTTGACACCTTCACATTACACAGGCATACACTCTAAACAAAAATGTTCTTTGATCTCATAATGGTAAGGGAACTCTTTCAGATACTACATTATATGGACAAAATTATGGGGACACCTGCTCATTTATTGTTGTTTCCCAAATTAAGGGTATTAAAAAAAATTATTGGGGTACTCATCCCCAACTCTCCAACTTATCAAGTATTGGATGGAGCACAATCATTTCAGAGAACACAGTTCCACTGCTCCACAGCTCAATGCTGGGAAGCTTTGTACCCCTCTAGCCCAGGCTTGGCATTAGTCATGGTGCAGATAGGTTTATGTTTCTATTGAGTCCTATTCTATTGTCAGTACTTCCCTACAGAGTCCAGTCATATGCAGAGTGCTTGATATTGTAGACCAGTGCGTCTTCCCTTCAGTTTTAGCCACTGAACTCTGTAGCTCATCCAAAGTGATTGTTGGCCTTGTCTAGCCAGTGCCTGGGTGGTACCATGCAGCTTCCTTTTCCTCACCACAGATTCAGTAGTGCTCACTAGAATATCCAAACATTTGGATATTCCAGAAAGCAAGAAATACCTATTCTCCATAGTGCTGCTTTAAATGAATTCACTTTGATAGTCAGTCTTTCAAATTCAAAGTCAAGTCAAGTCAAGTGGGTTTTTATTGTCATTTCAACTATATACTACAGTATACAGGGTACATAGTGAAACAAGATGTTCCTTCAGGACCATGGTGCAACATAGACACAGTGCATACAGAACACAAGTGCAACACAGTACATATGCAGACAAACAATACAACACAATACAGACAAAGAATAATAAATAATTTACAGGTAGTGTGCAAATTATGCAGTGTGCAATAAATATTGAATCCAGTGAGGTAGTAAAGTCAAAGTGTCATTTTGCCAACCAGATGAATCTGATGACTTTGTGTACATTAGGCCACAACCTGACTATAGTTAACTAGTCCCAGTGGTTTTTGGCAGAGCCAGTTTTTTGCAAAAAGCGAAGACAAAAAAGGTGGAGAATCTGGTGATCCCCGAGGATTGGTTGGAGAACCACTGAGCTGCAGGATAGACTGGAAACTGGAATAATCTGGCCAAACTGAAAACACTACCAGACCAAAGTCTATTGGCCTGGGCCTTTAACGAGGTCAGTGACTGGCTTAGGATCTCTAGAGGACTGCTGTTTAATGCAGAGAGTGGGAACTTGTGATTGTGTGTGTGTGTGTGTGTGTACACTGTAGCGCTATATGCAGTAGTGTGTATGTGAAGAAGATGGGTTTGGCGCAGCCCTGATTGGCTGCATTGTTTTGAAAAGCCATTACATAATAAGAGAGAGAGAGAGAAAGAGAGAGAGAAGAGAGAGAGAGAGAGAGAGAGAGAGAGAGAGAGAGAGAGAGAGATGTAAAAAGAGCATTAGTTCTGTAATGCATGTTTTATAGTAGGTTGTTTAAGAGTGGGTCACATAGAGAGAGATGTATAAGGAGCAGGATTATGTAACAGTGCTGAGGCAGTGTCCTGCCCTCCCTCATCTGAGCCCAGAGTCTCTGCCAAATCCAATTGTGGACGAGCATTAAAAAAACTAAAATGTACAAATAATGCATTAGGAGAGCTGCTTAAGTACAGTGAGACAGAAAAAAAGGGGAAAACATAAAGATGGGTTGGGAGAGACAGATGGAAGATAGAGATAGAGAGAGTGAGAGAGAAATTTACACAATTCTAATTTTAATCTAATTCGCTATAAACAGCAGATTTACTGCTTTATAATGTTTTCCCTGTCTTGTCTCACTAAACCACATGTGGACACAAATGGACCACTAATATGTCTAGGTATGTTGCTTCTATTAATGATCGTACTGCTTGGCGTACAGCATTTACACAATGACCAACTGTTGTTACAGTTGACGCCCTAAACCGATCCAGTGATTTGGGATTGGGGGCCAATCCAGGCCTTTTTGTTGGATCAGGTATCGGCTTTTAAAGCCTGATCTATCTCTGGTCCTTGGTTTTGTTGTAGCAGAGCGCTTTCTGGGGTCCTCCGGCCGACATTAACATACAACATTCTCAGCTGCGGCCTGCTGGATAGAGGAACTTGAAAGGTGCATTTTATTTTGGACATTACTACAGTCAGCAAAACGAAGTGAGGGGACAGTACCAGTTAGCTGACAAAACAAGGCTGAACTGGTCCTCCTACTCGAACTTTTCACTTCACCCTAAATAATGCAGCAGTTATGTTCTGCTGTTGAAATTTACATACTGTACCTGCTGCACTATTTAAGATGGAACGAAGAGTTAGAATTAGAAGCCAAACGTTTTTTTGTTTTGTTTTGTTCACTGTAATATGATCACAAATGAACAATATACAGATGGACTGCTTCTCATCTGTAATTGGTGGATTCGTGTGTCTGTCTATGGGTTTGTGTGAAACTGACAAACAGACACTTAGAAACATGTCTTCTGCCTGACTGCTTTATTCGTACCTTCCACTACTTTTGTGAAGCTCAGACTCTGCTAAACTCATTTCAATTACCAAAGTAATTTGTCCACACGAGTCAAGGTATGTTTTTACAGGATATTTAAAAACAATTTTAAAATCAGACCTTTTTCAGGTTTAGGGTCAGATGATCTTAAAACTGTGCTGGTCTGAACATTTTTATATAAAACATGTGGGTATTTTAAATGCAAGTGCCTTATTTAAATTAAAACGATATGCAAAAAGCATGAAAATGCCCTTAGACTCCAGAGGGTTAAGACACTTTATTAGCTTAACTTATATACTATATAATATAAATCATATATTATACGTAGCTATAACAATTAGTGGAGCAGGTGTCTGGCTGGCTAACTAACGTTAGCTAATCTACACTGAACCACCCTTCTGGCTAACAGGACATGGCTCTTACATTCAAAAGCCTAACTAAACTAAATTAGGTTTGTGATCATCTGTGGGCAGCACAAATTGCTACTGGGTACTCAATCCGCATCCCCTGCTAAGTTTGCACTGCGCTTGTGCGTTCACTCTCAGCTTAAATCGGGCAGAGGACGCAACTCTGGTAGAGACACGCTGCTCTCCCAGAATTGTTTGCACTCCCAGTCAAATGATGGACGGCCAATGCTTGTCCCGTCGGGCCTCTCTAAACCGCAAACAACAAACCAGCCATAAAAAGCAGCTGTAACTATGATTCTTCTAAAAGCAGAGTTAAATATCTCCATTTTGCTTGTTTTAATGCCACTCTTAATGGTGGTACTCTACATCATCTAAAGTTTCTTTGCATAACTGCATAACTCTGCGCTATCCTCCGTGCCCTTTGGTTGCCAGGTGATATTGCTTTGTCGCTTGTTCGGAAAAAGAGCCGACGGCTGGCAGCGCATGTGTCAGAGGAGGCTTGTGTTGGTCGTTGCATTTGCCTTGCATCTGATTACAATATTTGGGGAGAAAATGGGTGAAGATCCAGAAATGAAAACCTTTTTTTTGTTGAGGTCTGAACTCTGGAGGTGTTGTTCATTGTTCTGAGTTCATGTCAAGGTCCTTGATTCTTTTCCCCTCTCTCTTAAAAGATAAAAGCTTTAAGAGAAATGTAACTAACGGTGGGCAGATTTGGTAGTCCAACAGGTGGGGCACCGCTGTTATGGGGTCCAATTTTCCTATGTGTCTTTTTAAGTGTTTTCACACATGAACCATTTCAGCATTTCAAGAGGACATAGACCAGGGAGTCATGGGCCTCGTTCACACCTGGTCACTTTGTCAGTCTCGAGCATTTACATTTACATTTACGGCATTTAGCAGACGCTCTTATCCAGAGTGACTTACAAAGTGCTTTGCTATTTACCCAAGAAAAACTTTAGCTAGTTAGAATAGACCGATAATTCAAAGGATACCTCTAAGCTTAGACATTACTAAACACAAGACAATAAGGTGACCATAGAACTATTCGTCCAAGTATTCTCGGAAGAGGTGGGTCTTCAGTCTGCGTTTGAAGACAGCGAGCGACTCGGCCGTTCGGACACCCAGGGGAAGCTCGTTCCACCACTTTGGTGCCAGGACAGAAAAAAGCCTGGACGCTTGTCTTCTGCGGATTTTGAGGGATGGCGGGTCCAGCTTTTGACCATTGCCATCAAGTATGGAGGGGCTGGTCCGTTCTTGGCTTTGTAGGCCAGCGTCAGGGTTTTGAATCTGATGCGGGAAGCAGCTACAGGAAGCCAGTGAAGAGAACGCAGCAGTGGAGTGACATGGCTGAATTTTGGGACATTGAAGACGACCCGTGCCGCTGCATCCTGGATGAGTTGCAGGGGCCTGATGGTGCGCAGAGGAAGACCAGCCAGAAGAGAGTTGCAGTAGTCAAGTCTTGAAATGACGAGAGACTGAACAAGCACCTGGGTGGCCTCTCTAGAAAAAAAGGGTCGAATTCTCCGGATGTTGTACAGGAAATTCTCCGGATGTTGTACAGGATCAGTCCGACCACCCAAACCACTTCAGGAGGCGATCTGAGCTGCACTTGAGCCATGTTATAGCAGTGTTAACACCTCTCTAAGACACATTCGACAACCCAAACATCAGTAATAATTGCCACGCATAGAGCCACTTTGCATATTCCATCCCACACAGCAATCAGATCTCAGTCCGACTAACACATTTGACTACCTAGTGTAAATGCATGTGGCTAAACTCTTAACAGGATACAATCCAGATGCTAGTCATGTGAAGTGACCAGGTGTATATGGGGTCATGGTTATGTGAAACCCCTCTAAACAGACCCACAAACGAACAGACCAACTCCAGAGGTGGCTTTGTGGTCTGACTGGGTTCAATTTCCTTTCACAATTCCCAAATCAGTGTTTCACTTCATGGTTAAAGAGCCTTGAGGCTTACTGCACATGCACTGCCACAGTCTTCCAGAGCTTAGTGGAGTGAAGTGTTATGTGTGTGGTTGTATAGTCCCACTAAACACCAGAATGGCTCCACTGCAAATCCATCATACATACACACAATGCTCCATTTTCCTACATTCCACCATCATGCCCTGCTTTATCCCGTCTCAGCTGCCAAGCTTATCTGGTGACTGAGAGAGAATTGATCTGTATTAGACTGAACTGAGCTATTAAAACACAGCACAGCCCAGTACAGTTTAGTGATTTTCCTACACGAACACAACTGACCTGTTTAGAAAATCAGTCAAGTTGAATGAGGTGTGCAGGAACAGGAACACCACCAAAGTGTCTAGAACATTATATTCAACTCTCTCACTCACGCTGGGTCCTTTGTTTCTTGGTTCTTTCATTTCTTTTACTGAATGCAGGGCTGTAAATTAGACAGATTCCAAAACTCCAATACTGCTACATAACAACAATTTTTTTTTACACCCCCAAAATTTACATATACCCAGCCCACCAATGACACCTTTTGACGTTCCGTAAAGTAAAGTAGCAAGCCGTAAAACACAGCAGCCGATTTGGGAGAATATGGTGTTTTGATACTTGCAGACAGTTTTCTGAGAGAATCTTTCCCCAGGATGAACATCACCACTAGACTGTATTAGTAATGGGAAAAGGAGTCGCTACGCTAACCAGACTCAGGAAAGCATCCCTTGAGAAAAGTGCTGCTTGGGAGAGCAGTCGCCCGAGGAAGCGGCACTCAAGCCAAAGTACTGTCCAGGGAAGTGCTGTTTGGAGAGGGCGAGCCACGGGAAACAGCCCTCGGTGAAGCGTGCCTCAGAGAAGAACAGCCGATCACCAGGGGAAACATACCTCAAGGAAGAGCTGTGGGTATCAGATAAAACCTAACCATAGCCGACTGGGCCATCTCTTCATTTCTCACCGCGCAGAAAGAACAGCAACACTATCTGAAGACAAGTTCTTGTCACAGTGCTAAACACAATGCTATGCTATGCTACATGGCTCCTGTAAGCCATCATGGTGCCGTAAACAAGATCATACAAGAGCAAAGCTTTTATAAAAGTTTTTTGCACAAGTCCACCATAAAAGGCTGTTTCATTCTGAGGCAAAATAACAGGGTTGTAAATAGGTCCCACCAAAGTCACATACAATTCATACATCAAAGCACGAAAGACTTAAAAGACGTAAAAGACTTATAATATATGTATTATACGGCACATTTAACACACTGTCCAAATGTTTGGACACCCCTGTTAATGAATGCATTCAGATAGTTTAAGCTGCACCCATTGTTGACACAAATGTGCAAATGCACACGTACAGCTTGTCTAGTGCCTGTCCCAAAGTACTGCCAATAGAATAGGACTCTCTGGAACAGATAAACATGAGCCTGTTGGCACCATGCCTAATGCTAGGTGTGGGCTAGAGGGGTATAAAGCCCCTGGCATTGAGCTGAGGGGCAGTGAATCTGTGTTCTCTGGAATGATGGTACTCCAGCCAATACGTTTAGAATGAGTTGGTGGTGGTGGATCCATCCATGATCCTAAACTCACTCTGCTCTTGTGGTTGAATGCAATCAAATCCTCACAGCCATTTGTCAAGATCTAGTGGAAAGCCTTCCCTGGACAGTAGAGACAGTTACTCAAACAAAAGAAGGATCAACTCAAAAGTAGATTTTTTTTTTTAGAAGAAGAAGAAACAATGAATGTGCAGGTGTCCCAATACTTTTGTCCACATAGCATACGTTTTATATACTATATATGAATGGGTGGACCATAACAGATAGCTTTGTATGGACAATCAACCAGTGGCTTAATGTCCATTTGTTTCTAACAGCAGAAGATCACGCCAACCTTTCACACTCCTGCTAGGGTCTGATGAGTGTGAATGGAGTGAGGGGTGTTACTTGAATGAAGTGTGTTCTGCGTCATGCAGGCGCTTCAATGACGCGCGCGTCTGACCTAAGCAGAGCTGCTACACAGAACAGGGAATCCCTTTTACCTTGGCTAGCACTTCTGAAGCAGTGACACATGCGTAAGACACAGTCAAACACTGACGTGCACGCAGACGCACACACTCACAGTGGAAACGATTACCTGATGCTGGAGATACACAGTTGTAGATGTAAAAAAAAAACACGCATGATGGCAGTCGACATATCCCAGTATCTGTTAGTTAGCCAAGATGCATTATGGACCGAGGCTTTCAACCAGTTCAAACCAGTGCCTGCTGGATTCTACTGTGCTCACAAACGAGGCAGTGCAAATCCAGCGCATGTATTTATTAGGACTGAATGACATGGACACAGTACAAGTAAGTGCTAAAGCTATGCTTGTGCTCTGCCTAGGCCTCGGCTTACCACTGGCCCACCCTAAATGACTGCTGTAGTCTCTTTTGAATGGTACAGCCTCACCAAGCCAGACAGTTATAGACTGGAGAAACATGCGTGATCTGATCAATTTTGACTGGGACAGTATTTGACCTGTCGGAACCAGGCAGGTTGGGTCAACGGTTCCATGCTGTTGAATCAATTTACCCAACGTGCCTTTTTCAGCGATCTAGGCTGGTGAAGGAGGTGTAATGGTATTGTGACACACTTTGGGACTGTTAAAACCAATCATCCTCGATCATCATCACTTGCTGACCATGTGCACCCCTTCATGACCACAATTTACTCAACTTCTAATGGCTACGTCCAGCATGTTACCGCACCATGTCACAAAGCAGAAGTCCTCTCAAACTGGTTTCATGACCATGACTATGAGCTCTGTGTTCTTTAGTGACCTTCTCAATCACCAGATCTGAAGCCAACAGAATACCTTTGGGATGTGGTGGAACGAGAGATCCAGAGTATGAAAGCTCCAAAAAAACCTGCTAAAATTCCCTGATGAAATCCAACATGGATCATAATTGCACACCAATGATTGCAAAAGCTGTTGAGGCGGTTTTGTGAGCCAAGGGAGAACAGTATTCCTAATTAAGTGCAATGGCACATGGAGCTGTAGTGAAGGACACATTGTCAAGAACACGATCATCCTCATCAGGGATGTTAGTCCAGTCTTCTCTGGTTTTTAAACAGATATACCAGTACGTAACTGGTACAGTGCCTATACATAAGTTCACCCTTTTGAATGTTTTCTCATTTTATTGCTTTTATATTTGGAATCATCAATCAGTCAATATAAATCTTTTAGACAATTTTTATAATAAAAATTATAATATAAAAAAAACTTTTACTGTCAAAGTGAAAATGGGTTTCTACATAATGATGTCATTTAAATTAACATCTAATATATAAAATAAGTGTCGGCATGAATACTGTACCCACCCTTTTAAAATGACTGACCCAATTCAAAAAAGGTTCAGGCAGTTGCTAGTAGTTTCTCAGTGGAATGGAGATCCCCTGAGTGCAGTGAATGTGTCTCAAGTGATTGTAGTATAAAGACTCCTGTCTGAAAGGTCTAGTCACTGGTTAATCAGTATTCCTGACTACAAATACACCTTAAAGACAGAGGGACACTCCACACAGTGCAGACAAAAGAGTATATTCTAATTATATACACCATATAACAAATTATATTGACCATTTGATTCCATTTACAAAAGCAATAAAAGAGGAAAACATCCAAGGGGGGGTGAATACTTTTTTATAAGCACTGTAACTGCAGTCATTGACTAAGAATTGTACAGTACATATCTGTACTTCTCCAGGGTCCTGGTGACACCTACAGTAATGCGAAACAATTAGGACATCCTATGACCATTTTTGTCCATTTGTCTATTTGGACAAAACATATGGACAATTGATTTTCCACATTTATTACTACTTAAATGCCTAAAGTTCAGGTGCACCTCATCAGCTGTGGTTTTTGCCACTTTTTAAGTCGCATTTCTTTTCTCAAGTTTTATTATATAAATATTACATTTATGTCCATATGTTAATATATGTTCACAGCCATACTGTATGGGTTGGTCTATCCTTGACATCCATACAAGGAAATCAGTCATCTGAAATCAGTTGGAGTCACAGTGGTAGTCAGCATGGGTAGTCCTGCTATCTCTCTCTCTCAGACTCACACTTACTGACTGTCTTCTGGTAGTACGGGCAGTCCCAACACTCCATATTTAATATTTCTCTCTCTCTCTCTCTCTCCTCCCCCTCTCACACACACCAACGGAGAGCACTGACAGTCCTAACACACTACAAATTTCTCTCATGTTCTCATACACACACCCACACCCACTTCCACACAGGGACGAATCTCTTTTCTATCGCTCGCACATTCTGACCAAATGTCAGCATCAGCATAAGGGCTGTGTATTGGCAAGATCCTGGCGATGCGATTCACATCATGATACAGGGTTATGATTAAAGCTATTTTGATGTGTTGCAATACTGTAGACAAAATAATATATTGTGATTTATTTTTAATCAAATTTTAGGAAAACTCACTCCATCATATGCATAAAATTTACTGTTTAGGCCATCAGAACAGTGGGATCTAAAGACAGTAAAGTACAACACTGTGGGGCAGTGGTGGCTCAATGGTTAGAGCTTCGGGTTGTGGGTTCGATACCCGGGCTCGGCAAGCTGCCACTCTTGGGCCCTCTGGGTGTGTGTGTGCATGCACATGTGCGTTCACTACTACAGATGGGTAAAATACAGAGGATACATTTCACTGTACATTGTACAGTGACAAATACGCGCACCTTTACCTTTACTTTTCACATTGCTATCTAGCCATCAGGATTAAAACAACACTACATGAACCACTGTCTGTCACCAATCTTGTAAAAATAATAATGTTAAAAAATTAAAAATCAATACTGTGTTTCTGAGAATTGATACAGTATTACAAAACATAAGATCACAATACTTCAATGTCAATCCAGTCAATCCATTCATCTACTTTCACATTCATTTAAAAATAAAAGTTGCCTCAACATACAGCTGTTGTGGAGCACATTTATGTGACCTTGTTAAACGCACACAGTTTCCTTTGTGCTTGAGTAGGCCTCTATTCTTCAACCAGCACTCAGACACCATCAGCAGAAAGTAGACGTCATGTGTCCATTGTGTCTGTTTGCTGACACACTTAGGAATTCTGAGATAAACAGAACAAGTGGGAGACTAAGAGATAGATGAGGGAGATGAGGAATGCTGTGGGTGTCAGAGTGCGCTGCACTACATAAGACCAGTTTCTGCTTAGGAGACACCAATCAACCTCTTTACCCCTCTCGAGTGGGACATGCTCAGCCTCACTGAATAATAGCATAATTTTGATGCATATGAATTTGAAAATGTTTTTTAAATCAAAACACAGGTTTTAAATAAAGTCGACATACCATCTCGTTCACGTTAGTGGGCTCTCCCTGCCCATTTGGCTTAAAGCCAAAATGTTCCCACACTGGAGCTGTGGAATGTGCATTTGAAACCAAGTCCATTTAGACTCACTCTTTCAAACTTTCTGGATCGGTTTGGGGGCAATCTGTTCTGGTCTGTGTGTATGGGTGTATGGAGGTGTCATGTACTGTACTGGTTTTCTGCCTACTTAACCAGACAATCAGAGCAGACAAGAAAAGACACACACAAGTAAACACATATTACAATTCACAGAAACAGCTGGAATCTAGGCACCAAAACGTGTAGGAGCTCACTGTTTGGTGATGTCATGCTCTGAAAAGAGCTGGGAAAATACCAAGCCCATCGTAGTTGCGAGTTTAGCAACGTCCGACACTGATTTTGAATCATGCGTCAACAGAATTATTTAATAAAATAAACTCATGAAACAGGCATGGACAAAAATGATGGTACCCCTGAAAATAATGTGACCAAAGGGACATGTTAAATCAAGGTGTGTCCACTAATTATCATTACACGTTTTTACAATCTTTTAATCAGTCAGTGGGCCTACAGGTAGTCACTGTGCTGTTTGGGGAAATGGTATGTATCACACTCAACATGGACCAGAGGAAGCAAAGGAAAGAGTTGTCTCAGGAGATTAGAAAGAAAACTATAGACAAGCATGTTAAAGGTAAAGGTTATAAGACCATCTCCAAGCAGCTTGAGGTTCCTGTGACTACGGTTGCATATAGTATTCAGAAATTTAAGATCCATGGGACTATAGCCAACCTCCCTGGACATAGCCACAGGAGGATAATTGATGACAAATCAAAGAGACAGATAATACGAATGGTAACAAAAGAGCCCAGAAAAACTCCTGAAGAGATTACAGGTGAACTTCAAGCTCAAGGAACATCAGTGTCAGATCGCACCATCCGTCGTTGTTTTAGCCAAAGTGGACTTCATGGGAGATGACCAAGGAGGACATCATTGTTGAAAACAAACCAAAAAAAAGCCTGACTGCAATTTGCCAAACTACATGTTGACAAGCCACAAAGCTTCTGGGAGAATGTCCTGTGGACAGATGAGACAAAAATGGAACTTTTTGCCAAGGCTCATCAGCTCTATTTTCACAAACGGAAAAATGAAGCATATCAAGAAAAGAACACTGTCCCTACTGTGAAACATGGAGGAGGCTCTGTTATGTTCTGGGGCTGCTTTGCTGCATCTGGCACAGGGTGTCTTGAATCTGTGCAGAGTACAATGAAATCTCAAGACTATCAAGAGATTCTAGAGAGAAATGTGCTGCAAGAAAGCTTGGTTTTGACAGAATAATGACCCAAAACACACAGCTAAAAACACACAAGAATGGCTAAGAGGAAAACATTGGACTATTCTGAAGTGGCCTTCTATGAGCCCTGACCTAAATAATATTGAGCATCTTTTGAAGGAGCTGAAACATGCTGTCTGGAAAAGGTACCCTTCAAACCTGAGACAACTGGAGCAGTTTGCTCATGAGGAGTGAGCCAAAATACCTGCTGAGAGGTGCAGAAGTCTCATTGACAGTTACAGGAATCATTTGATTGCAGTGATTGCCTCAATAGGTTGTGCAACAAAATATTAAGTTAAGGGTACCATCATTTCTGTCCAGGCCTGTTTAATGAGTTTACTTTTTAAAATAATTCTGTTGAAGCATGGTTGAAAAGCAATGTCTGACTTTCATTGGTTAATTTTCATAGCATTTTTATTTATTATTACTTTTGTCAGATTCAAGTTATTTCTGTGACCATTGTGGGTTTTTCTTTCATTAACTGAGGGGTACCAACAATTTTGTCCACGTGTGTATGAGAGGATGCTATTGACAGTTCAAATGGTCAAGTATTAGGATATGAGCTTTGACAAGTGTGATGGCTAGACATCTGGGTCAGAACATCTCCAAAACATCAGGCAGGTTTTGTGGGGTGTTCTCGGTATGCAGTGGTAAGTACCTACCAAAAGTGCTCCAAGAAAGAAACCCCCCGTGAACCAGCGACAGGGTCATGGGCACCTAAAGGGCTTACTGATGCAATCCATGGAGGCTCCACCTCACAACGTACAGGACTTAAAGGATCTGATGCTAACATCTTGGTGCCAAATACTAGAGGACACCTTCAGAGGTCTTGTGGAGTTCATGCCTCAAATGCTCAGATCTGCTGTGGTGGCACAAAGGGGGGTGTTGGCGGGTGTTAACATTATGGTTATGCTGATGGGTCTATATAAATATTGTTTAACTTGCGCAAATCCTTTTAAATATTTAGGTCAAACACAAAACACACATACACACACCCACCCACCCCTTTCTTTTCTTTATTCACCTTCTTTTCCAATCCCTGCCTAATCGTTCATTTACTCTTTCTGCAGCAGGCTGCATCGGGCCCTTTTCCAGACTCAGATTAAGCCTTGTCCTTGAACAAATCACCCTTGAAATCTCAATTACTGAACGCTGCATTTTTGAACCCGATTTTTAAAACAGCAAGCTTTAAAAAGCCCTTTTATTAACCAAAGCCTAAGCTAATCCAGACACTGCCAAGAGCATAAATTCAGTACAAGAGAAGTAAAAAACATCAAAGATTAAGATTATTAATTCTACAAACACACTTGATCTTAATAAAGGACATCAATGAATGTTAGTTTTCACATACACTAGAACTGCAGCACCATGTCCAATATGAACCTCATGGCACCTTTAACACTATGTGATAACATTTAAGGTACCAGCTAAAAGCATCTTGTGATCTTGTATTAAGCAGCCTTATGGGAATTACAACTTCCATACATATAAATCCATGCACACGTCAAACTGGACAAAATGTGGGCTCTTTAGGACTCAGGATTTTGCTGTGAACTATTTTGGGCTGTTCCAGACTTTCACAGGACAGCCAAAGTGCGACAAGGGTTCCGTCAGTGAGTGCAAACCGGACTTCATCAGCACGTCAGCAGTGCCGGTGTGCAATGAGCAATGAGTCGACTGTGATGGTTTTCAGGTGTCCACTTTGCATTAACTGTAGACAACAACAAAGACCACGCCGACCTTTCACACTTCTGCAAGCTTTCAAGCAGTGTGTAGAAGTGTGTTTTGCGTCACACAGGCACAGGCATTAGTGACACTCAAGTCTGACCTAAACAAAGCTGCTACACAGAACAGGGAATCACTTCGATGTCGACTAGCACATCTGAAGCAGTCAGTCGGTCTTTCACACACGCACATGCCGCATGCACACACACACACACACACACACACACACACTACACTGTCTGATGTTTAACTAAGATAAGTTGCATATTGGACAGAATATTTTAATCAGTTTCTACTGAATTTTGGTTCTACTAGACAAAGGTGACAAATTTGACAATTTCAAAAACAATAAACATGTTATAATAAACATTTGAAAAAGAATGAATCAAAAAGCAACACTCTTTTACACTGTTTAGCTACGGCATATTGTAAGGATACTGCAAGCTATCGACTTTGGCCCCTACTACCCTACAGAGCACTACTTCAGTGGTCTATAGCATGGGTATTTAATTTAAATCTACTAAGGCTCAGGGACGTAGACTTGAAGGCCTAGGCTGAATACTAACTTATTTAGTTAAGCGTTTGGTAATTAATGTTCCCCTTAAGATAAAGGTTGCAGATCCAGGGGTTAATGGACACAGGGAATTTGCAGTGTGAGAGATTATCCTGTCGCTTGCAGGCGATTACTCAAGTTTGTGGACTGTGGAGCAAATAAATGCCAGTGTTTCAATGAGCTCCCATGTCTGTGTTACCTTCTGGCACTCTCCTATAACAGGAAGGCTACAGGGACTTCTGTACAAACTGAACTGGCTATTCTTTGGTAACAGAAGTTTGTAATAGCACTTTCGGTCCGCTGGTGGGCCATAGGCTATTTAAGAGGTTAACCCCTCCAAACATATGGCTGCCCA
>NC_132900.1:14101823-14151255 GCF_030463535.1 Salminus brasiliensis
CTAAACGACTGTGCAATGTTTCATACATGCATTCATTCATACAGTTATTCATTCATTCCCCTTCAGAAATATCCAGTACTGCAGAAACCACCTTCTCACTCACCCTTACACCATCACTTTCTCTCTCACACTTTCCTATATTGCACTTACAACTCCCTGCATCTTGTTCTCTGTATACTGTAGTGCTGCAGGCTAAAGGAGGGAGTGTGTGTTTTACAAAACAGAACCCTGCCCCCCCCCCACCTTCTCCTAAAATGAGTGTGTTCAATCACTGATCGAGAGAGAGAGAGCGTGTGAGAGTGTGAGAGTGTGGAGCAGGCCGAGAGACAGGCAGAGAAAGCGAAAGAGACAGACCCAGAAAGAGACAGACAGAGAGAGAGAGAGAGAGACAGACAGACAGACAGACAGAAAGACAGAGAGAAAACAAAGACACAGAAGAAGAGAGAGAGAGAGAGACAGACAAAGGCAGAGAAATAGGGAGAGGCAGAAAAAAAGAGTGAGTGTGTGTGTGGGGCAGGCTGAGAGAAAGACAGAGAAAGAGACAGACTGAGAGAGAGAGACAGACAGAGAGAAAACAAGACCCAGAAAGAGAGACAGACAGACAGACAGACAGACAGAGAAAAAGACAGGAAAACAGAGAGAGACAAAAAGAAAAGAAGACTCAAAGAGAGACAGACAGACAGAAAAAGAGAGGGACAGACAGAGAGGCAGAGAAAGAGAGAGAGGGAGACAAGGAGAGACAGACAGAAAGACAGACAGACAGAAAGAGAGGAGGATACAAGAGAGACAGACAGACAGAAAAGGAGTGGGCTATGCAGAAGATGTGAGTGAGCAAGAGAGGAAGAGAAGGGGAGGGGAGGGTAAAGAGAGGGTTCAAGAGAAATTGGGGGGGTTGATGGTGTGAAGCAGAGACCAAAGCCAGCTGCAGCCTCTCCATACACAAGCACACACACACACTTCTCTTTCCATGCTGTCAGCACTGAGGGTAATGAATGTGAGGTTGTCCTCTGACTGTGCGGAAAAAAAAGGCTGAGGACACACACCACCACCCGCCGTTAACACCAATACACTTCTCACACACAGTGTCACATACACACGTTAATGGCTCACATACACACACTCTCAGAGCCTGATTAGTCTCTTGACTTGTAAGTACTAGAAACTGCTGAACAGTAAACTAAACAGTAACTGAACTATTAGAATGAACTGATGAATGAATGACTAATCTGCTTGTAACATTATAGACACACACAAACACAGGCAGGACACATATGCAGGACACACAGCCTGGACACATATTGGACACCCACATTGCATTGCAAAACTCTGGATCGATGATGATGGGGCTACAATCATTGACTGTATGGCTACAATGCTTGAAAAAGCCCAAGTTCTGCTTGGGCACACACACACTGAGCACTGTGGGTCAGGAGATCAATACAACACTGAAAGGAGCTTCTGTTGGTGACCAACATCAATAAGAACTGTCATTGATCACAAAGGTTCACAAAGGCATTGCACAGTAGGAGGTACTGGGCACATCTGAGTGGGGCTGGTCTAGTGTGGCTAGGAAAACACCATGATTAATCACAGGTTTCATCCAGGTTTGCTTGCTTTCCCTCTTCCTTGAATCCATGTCACTAAATTTACAACTACAGTGGGCTTGGTCCAACACCCCCGCCCCCACACACACACACACACACACACCCACACACACATGACTAGACACTGACTTAACCGCTCAATGAGCTTCCACACGTTTCAGTGCCTGGATTCCAGTTGCATCCAACATCATATTCAGACACAACATTAAAACCACTGATGTAAACTGAAATTATTTTCTCGTTACCATGACAACTGTCAAGGGGTGAGATCTACATATTAGACAGCAAGTGCAGGAAAAATGGCCAAGCGAGCCACTCGACTGGGTGAAAGCATGTCTAAAACAGCAAAACTCTTGTGGAGTTTAGTAATGCAGTGGTTAGTAGCTTTCCTCAGATTATAGCATTTTAGCAACAATAGATGCAATACCAGCTGCTTGTACATCACCCGAAGGAAACCCTATCTGTGACCCTGTCAGAAGTTTGCACATCTGAAGATGGCTACAGAGCACAGAGATGGACTGGACTGATGAAGTGGAAATAAAACTGTTTGGCCACAATTAGCAAAGGTATGGCACTGGGAATACTGCACAGGTGAAGGGAAGGGAAGGATAGAAATAGAAAAAATAGAAAAATAGAAAAATAGAAAAACACTTACCAAAATTGGAATAAATATATTAGAAATGTAATTGACAAAACCTAAAATATAAAAATGTGGCCAAGCGTTTTTCATTTACCACCTGAGCTCATAGCTTATAGCTATTCTCTCATGCTCTCCCGTTCTCTATCCTATCATGCTTGGGCTAGTGAATAGAAGAGTCATGCAATAAATCTTGGAAGGTGAGTCCTCTCAGTGTTTGAAAAGTGTCCAAGGACATCACTGGTACTGTGGTACATTTTCTATCTTCTGAAATGAAAGCTTCTGGTATGACACAGCACCTTTTAAAACCTGAAAAAATAGCCCATACTTTCAATGCCTTATTGATATGAGTGACCTTGAATTTGTATGTAATAATAAACAAAAAAACCCACACAAGATTAACTGATATTTTCCATCTGGATTAAGTAAATAATTACTACGATTCATATATCAAAGTAAACACATCCATCCCTAGAAAGTTTGGTTATCTGTCTCTGGTCTCGGTAATGATCAATGCCAGGTGAGCTGTTTCCATGGTATCTCCTGTGGCGACAAGGCAGCGCTGCTGATGTAAGGCACTCCGCTGGGCCGCGGACGGTTACATAACCTGCCGAAACTGGAGACGCTGCCGAGAGTCACGAACACACGACCTGAGGCTACAGTAGAGCAGAGCAAAACCCTGCAAATCACTCCCTACTGAATTACACACACTTCACTAGACTGAAGATGGGGAGGACGAGAGAGAAAATTCATTTTTAGGGGACATCACATGCCCCAGGCCACGCCAAGGTCAAAAGGTCATGTCTGGAACATTGCATTACCGCCGCTGAACTCACGTGTCCAGACGCAACAGGCTTTGCTGGACACCTCCAAGGTGGCAGGTCAGCCTTGAAGGGCACATGGAACACTCTGCTCCAGCACTCAGGAGAACATGTCTGAGAGGCAAAAACAGTACCAGTGGACCTACACACCCACAGAGGGGTTTTCACCTTATTGTTCACATTTCAGACAGCAGACACTTATCTCAAGAGTGACTTACAAAAGTGCTTCACTGTTTACTCAGAAAACACCCTTAGATTTAGTTTATAGTGTATAGACTAGGATCCAGCTTAGAGGCTACTAAATACAAAAGTCAGTATGGAGACCACAACACTCTGCACTACACTTCGCCTTCAGCCAGCGTTTGAAGACAGCGAGCGCATCTGCCGTTGGGACACCCAGGACAAGTTAGTTCCACCACTTCAGTGCCAGGACAGCCTGTCTTCCGTGGATCCTAAAGGATGGCGGGTCAAGCCAAGCCATACTTGAAGCTTGAAGGGCTCTTGGTACAGATCGGCATTTGACCCTTGCAATCAAGTATGGAGGGGCTGGTCCATTCTTAGCTTTGTAGGCCAGCGTCAGGGTTTTGAATCTGATGCCGGCAGCAGCTACAGGAAGCCAGTGAAGAGAACTCAGCAGCAGAGAAGTTACATAGATGAACTTAGGAGCTTCTATTCAGGATTAACAACAGGGGCCTGAGGGTGCACAGAGGAACACCAGCAGAAGGGAGTTGCAATAATCAAGCCTTAAAGTGACAAGAGGCTGAACAAGCACCAGGGTGGCCTCTCTAGAGAGGAAGGGTCGAATTAGAAATCTGCATGACCGAGTCAGACTTGCAACATGAGTTGAGAATGATAACTGATCATCCATGACTGCACCAAGGCCTCTTGATACCATGTACCCACTACATATCCTTTAAAGTGGTCGGCTTGCAGTACTGTTCACACTACACAGCGTATCTTGCAATCATATTTGTTAGGTCACTGTGATTTGGACACTACATGACTGATCGGCAACATCACAAACTGCAAGACCATTCACTAGGAGGAATCCCCAACGAGCCCGTCTGGTCTCCAAACCTCTTCTTCATGGTGTCCATATGACAGGGGATGCGCTACACATGAATTATTGGCTACAGCGCCCCCATGATTTTCAGTGGTATTTCTTCATTCTGTCCATATCCGTAAGCTTTCAGAGAATGTGCACAAACACACACAAAATCAACCAGAGTACAAACAGAAGGTTTCGTCCGTATCTGTATCCGTATCCGTATTTAACGTTCAGCATAAATGAGCCTTAAGGGCGTTTTCACACCTCTAATTTGTTTGCTCTGGTCCTACAAACCATGTGAGAACGTTCTCTCCTCTTATTGGTCAGACCAGTCTTGGGCTGAAGCAAGAAAATTCTTACTACATTTTAGACCGGACCAAGACCCCCTCTATTTAAGGATCACAGTGAGGTTGTTTTAGTCCGCATGGCATTCATACCTACCCAAATTAATCGTACCAAGAGAGAAACTGATGCAGAAACTTATTTAATTGGAATTAAAAAGGTGTGGAAGTGCTCTAAGAGGCGCAACACGTAGGACCATGCTTGCTAATGTTGTTTAGCTCCTCTACGGAGTTTCCCCTCACCCCATGCCCTGAGCTCTGTGCCTCTTACCTCTCTCCCTCATTCCCTTCAGCTCTGTGCCTCTTACCTCTCTCCCTCATTCCCTTCAGCTCTGTGCCTCTTACCTCTCCCCCTTTTACCTTCAGCTCTGTGCCTCTTACCTCTCCCCCTTTTACCTTCAGCTCTGTGCCTCTTACCTCTCTCCCTTTTACCTTCAGCTCTGTGCCTCTTACCTCTCCCCCTTTTACCTTCAGCTCTGTGCCTCTTACCTCTCCCCCTTTTACCTTCAGCTCTGTGCCTCTTACCTCTCCCCCTTTTACCTTCAGCTCTGTGCCTCTTACCTCTCTCCCTTTTACCTTCAGCTCTGTGCCTCTTACCTCTCCCCCTTTTACCTTCAGCTCTGTGCCTCTTACCTCTCTCCCTCATTCCCTTCAGCTCTGTGCCTCTTACCTCTCTCCCTCATTCCCTTCAGCTCTGTGCCTCTTGCCTCTCTCCCTCATTCCCTTCAGCTTTGTGCCTCTTACCTCTCTCCCTCATTCCCTTCAGCTCTGTGCCTCTTACCCCTCTCCCTTTTACCTTCAGCTTCCTGTCTGAGATGGCGCGGTTTCCACACCAGAGAGTGATGTTGGTTGATGTTGGTGTGGAAACCTCTGGGGTATGATGGTGGTAAATGCTGAGCTGAGGTCAATAAACAGCATTCTGTTCGCAGGTGTCCTTAAGGTCCAGGTGTAATAAAGCAAGGTGGAGGGTGAGAATCTGGCATCTTCAGGGCGGTTCTGCTTGTAGGCATTTTGGGGTTAGGGGCCCAAAGAAGTTGGGGGTTGAGACAACATCAATTATGCTGTCCTAAATTCCAGGCAATGGATGACTGTGGCACCATTGGGAGAGCAACCTCGCTTGAAACTAACATTGTTAACAGTGTTTGAAAACACCAGCCGGCCTTTAAGTGGGACATTATGTGAACAGTTTGAAGTTACTTTGAATTAAAGCAACACAATACAAAAAAATATTACTCCTGGGTTCCCCCTACAGTCAGGAAGTAATTTACACTTTGAGCCACCACTCCAGGACACGTTATTCTGGATGGGCTGAGAGATACAGAACGTATCCTCTCTCTCTTTACCTTCAGCTCTGTGTCTCTTACCTCTCTCCCTCATTCTCTCCACCTTCAGCTCGGTGCCTCTTGCCTCTCTCCCTCATTCCCTTCAGCTCTTTCTTTCCCTTTAGCTTTGCCCTTCTTACTTCTCTCCCTTCAGCTCTGTATCTCTTACCTCTCTCCCTTCAGCTCTGTCCCTTACCCCTCTCCCACTTTCCCTTTATCTCTGGCCCTTTACCTCTCTCCCTGTAGCTCTTTCTTCTTAACTCTTTTCTCCTTGTCCGCTTCCCATTTTCCCCTTTCCTCTCCTTCTTTTCCTTCATCTCTCTCTACCTCCTCTGCTTCCCTTCATCTTTCCTTCCCTTAACCTTCTCTACCCATCACTCTCTCTCTCTCTCCCTCCCTCACCTTTCATTTCCCCTTCATTTCTTTCTGCTCTTACCTCTTCCTCTTGCCTTTATCTCCTTCTCTCTGCATCAGTTGATTCTCTGATGGCTGTGTGTAATATTAATGTGCCTGTCTGAGGCTGATTTTCCAATTTTCATCTCTCTACATTCTCACTGGGAGACACTAATGAGACAGTGGCAGGCGTGCCCTCGCTCTCCCTCTTTCTCATCTGCTCGAGTGCCAGTTGTTCTGATGCGTATTCACTCATTTCTCATGCAATTCATGATTCATATTCCTCCCTCGCTCTCCACGGTGTGTGTGTGTGTGTGTGTGTGTGTGTGTTAGGGAGGGCTTCCCGTCTCCCACTGCAGCTGAACATGGACAGAAAGGACACTGTAGCTGTAGTACGTGTGTGGGTGTCTGTGTGTGTGTAGGGGAGAAGATGAGAGTGGGCTTGAAAACTGTACAGCTCGAAAGAGACAATTAAATGTGACGTGTGGGTCTCGCTAAATGGCCGTGAAGAGCTTTGAAGATACAAAGCTTCTAAAGTCTACTAAAAGCTACTTATCTGAATAGTGTTTATTTGAAAAGACTTAGCAGAAAATCGCGTTGAACCATTTCCAAGCCTTGGTTAAACCTTGCTGTTTAAAAGTCAGAACCAATGACTGTAGAAAACATGGACTCTGTGGTTTCTCTTTACCTTCTGTTCTATAGAAATAATGCCAAAACTGTCTGCCATGTTGTCAAATTTGCAACCAGGGTGTGTGCAGTAGAGAACAGAGGCAGAACCAGACTTGCCTACTGATTTGGTAGAACCACCCTTCACCCAGACCAAGCGTGTCTCAGACCGTCTTCACTGAGCTTACAGTTCAGATGCAAAGCAGACTTTCCCCTGGACTTCCAGTCTGTCCGGTAATTGTAAAGTTTCAACAGTAAAAGAGCAGCTCACGTAAGGTCCACTACAATTCAACTACTCCATGTAATAAACAGAAAGGGTGCGATGTAGGTCCTGCAGACGACCAGTCTCTTTCAGTCAAGACTGTTAATCATCCCATTCTTAAGCCTAGCCTGCCTTTTTTCCAATCCAGCAGAGTGGCACTTTTTAAAAAAAAAATTACCAATATATAGGGGAAACAAACTGTTGGAATTAGACACTGGAGACGGAGACAGTTTAGAGGTGAAAAATTAGATGGAAAGTAAGCTGTTTTCTCACTGAAACATATGTGGATGGGCAGAGCTACTCATCATGCTGCAACCAGTCACCATGCTTTTCTACAGTCATTTAGAAAAGCATGGACACTTCATATTTCAATCTCATAACATTTAATTTACTGTGGATCAGACTGGGTCTTACGTTGCAAATGACTTCATCTTATAATTAAGCTTAATTAGGCACTTTATCTGCTAGCTTGCAAGTTAGCAAGCTAAAGGCTACACAGCTAACAACAACTTAAGATAAAGTCAATACAACTACAGTTCTCATGCAAAGCTTATAGCCAGACAGATCAGAAGATCACAAAATATATGTACGTTTAGATTAGACCTCTCAAAAAATGATTACAAGGTTGGCAGAACTCGCAGATTAGCTCACTGAGGCTGACCTGCCTGAGTAGTGGGCTTGTGGTGTTGCCATTCCACTGATGAATGTGGTAACTGGAACCAACTAGGACCATTCGAGGCGTGGGCTCCACAACATCTTCCCAAACATCACACACGTTTTCCTGGTATGCAGTGATCAGTACCTACTAGAAGTGGTCTAAGGACACACAACCAGTGAACCAGTGGGCAATCAAGGCTCACTGAAGTGATCAATGGGGATCCCACGTTACAACTTACAGGCGTTCCCAGTATGCAGTGATCAGTACCCACCAAAAGTGGTCCAAGCACAGACAACCAGTGACCCAGTGGGCGCTCAAGGCTCATTGACGTGATCAACGGAGATCCTACCTCCACGACTCCAGGATCTGTTTGTGTCTTGGTGTCAGATACCACAGGACACCATCAGAGATTTTGTGGAGGGTCACAGCTGTTTTGGTGGCACTGGGGGACCTACACTGCATTAGGCAGGTGGTGTTAATGATATGGCTGTTCAGTGTATATGAACAAAATTTCTATGAGAAACACTTGTTAATGTTAATGTAAATATAATGTCACAAGTTTGGCCTGACTGCTTGTCTAGTGAGTAGAACAGAATAGAAAAGAATATGGCTTTAATAGACATGTATGGTAGTATATGGTATAGTAAGCCATCAGTATTTACTTCAAATAACGATCACTGAGCCAAGACATACACATAGAAAATGTGGCCTACCTAACACTAGCAAAGCTTTGCAACCACATGAGGACAAAGACGACAAGAAACAACCCCACAAAAGACACGGGTGACGCTGCCAAATGTGTCTACAACTTGGCGCTGACTCTAACTGCAAGCTCCTCACTGTGCAGAGGGACAGCATCATGTGTTTTGTAGAGGAGCTGAATGACGCAATTCATAAAAAATAATGTAGCATGCCAGATGAGACTCTGTAGTGCAGTCTGACTAACAGATAGAGAGAGAGAGAGAGAGAGAGAGAGTGAGAGTGAGAAAGCGAGAATTGGGAAAGAACTGAAAGGGCTCCTAAAGGACTGTTGAGGTCATTGGCTTGAAGATCAGGATATGGAATGAAATGTCAATGGCAGCGTCCGGAAACTTTTGCTACTGCTCCGCTCCTGTCCTCCTACTTCTATCCTCCGGAAGAACACAGAGGAGATGACGGGAGGTGAGAAGAAAAGGGTAACTGAAAGAACAAGCCTATATCAGGGACAAAGGGACAGCGGACATCATTTAAAGTCATCAAATTTACAGTTTTTGTCTACAGATCTTGTTGCATCTTCTCTGGGTGTACAAGCATTGAGATCACTCTAAAAAAATGATAAAAAAAAAAATGCTAAGAATGTTAAGAAATCAGTGGTTTGAAATATTTAGATCTCCTACAGTATTTGGAGAAGCTAGCAAGATGGCGTCACAAATGCAGTTTTCGGGTCATGGAGGTGAGAGGACGATTTCTGGATGCCAGTCACTGATATGCCCTTGATTCTAATACAAAACAAGGGCAGTGGCTTCAAAGCTTATTTAATAGGTACACCGAAATGGCGTATGCCTGTTCAAGTCAATGGGATGAGGCGTGTCATAGTTAGCCCTCCCCAAACCACTAATCCCCACCTTCATCTTTCAGAGCAACCACAGCAGCCTATGCAGGCAGTCCTGACAGCCAACTGAACAGACCCCACACTAAACATAATCCCATTCTTCATGGGCCCAAAATGGTCACTACACCCTAGCAAACCCAAAAATGGTCTCACGTTTACAGGAATCACTGAAGGGGTGAAATAATCACATAGGTGGAGGGGAACGTCCAGTATTTCCTGCTGGTGTGAGTGGGGCCTGCGATTCAGTTGTCTGCGTAAAAGCGAGAACAAGCCCCCCACCCCCTCCCACTCACCAAAACCATGTGACATTGTCCCCGGAAGGATCCTTACACGGTGCCTCTCATCTCATGGACCTTCTCTGGTGGCACTGAATACGCCAAGTTTTTTTTTTTGCAGCTGCAGTGTTGATGCGGCTGGAGCAACACTGTCCCCCAGAGTTGAATTACAGCATTGCAGTTTGGATAGTGTTTGGGTGATATGAGCTGGACTGTGCATACAGTATTCTGAACTTCATCTACTAAACTACAGATTATGGATAAACATTTCCACGCTGAACAGTTAGAGCAAAGTATTATATCACATATTTCTTATTAATGACACAATAATCATTCATAATAAAATTTTAATTGAGATACCGTATTATTTGCATTATTTTTAAAAGGTGCCATCAAGCTTAAACCTGACAAAGTGCCCTGTTCTCTAAAGGTGGACTCTTTTACACCTCATGTGCAAGGTCAAAGCCGAACAAGGGTGAGGTGCAATTAAGCTGGGTGGGCCAAAGCTGAATGAATGAAGCTGTATGTAGAGCGGAGTACATACTACCTTTAGTGGAGCAGTCAGACTCCTGGCAGACTTACAGCTGGCATCACACTCAACACAAGTGCGTCCACTTCCTCGGACACAATCTCTGCAGATGGCATCAGGCCTGGCTCAAAACAGAGGGCATTCTCAAAATGCGGCCCTCAAAAAGTAGCCAACTAATCAGAGAAATTCATTCCCTATCTAGTGGAGAAAGACAAGCTGCTCCTGAGACATGGTGTTCAAGCAAACACATGGTTTGGGGACCAGCCCAGAAGTGATTTCAGCATTTTAAAATGCTGAAAGAAGAGGCATCATCGGCACCAGTGCTAGTTATGCACAACCCCAACTGAGACATAAAAATGTCTGCCAAAGCATCGTCCTTCAGACTGGGAGCAGGCCTTTTGCAGAAATGAGCAGAAGAGTGGAACCCTGCAGCATGAGCACCAAGCTCTCTCGCTACCACAGAGAAGCGCTAGGCTTGATGTGGGCATGTAAACAGTTTCGCAACTTGGCAGTCATTTTCTGATGGAAACGGGCCACACAACCTTTCCTCAGCCTTCTAGGACCTCAAGCTTTGAACACTCGTTCTCCAAGAATTCAACTGGCTCAGAATGAGGCTGATGAGGTATTCATACTCAATGTACTCAAAAAGAGCAATAGCCTGAAAAGAATGAGCATCTGTTGGAAGAAAGTGTAATAGTGTGAACACAGAGCTGATAGAAAGTGCAAAGATACACATGGACACATTTATGGAGAACTTTCCAGCTGTTGTAGTTCCAGCTGAAGTCAGAACTATCTGCTGACCATAGATTACATTAAACAGGTTCAATTGTCTCTCGCAAAGTGACTCGTGTCCACTTAAAACCTAGATCTTGATTACAGTTTTTTTGTACTTAATTTTCTGGACACGACTATAAGGGGCAGTGGGCAGTGGTGGCTCAGCGGGTAGAGCGTCGGGATATCGATATTCGATTCCCGGGCTCGGCAAGCTGCCACTGTTGGGCCCTTGAGCAAGGCCCTTTACCCTCTCTGCTCCCCGGGCGCTGGAGTTGGCTGCCCACCGCTCTGGGTGTGTGTGTGTGTGTGTGTACTCACTGCCCCTAACACATGTGTGTGTGTGTGTGTTCACTACCAGATGGGTTAAATGCGGAGGACACATTTCGCTGTACAGTGTACAGTGACAAATACGTGCACCTTTACCTTTACCTTTTATAAACCTTGCCACAGCTTATGGACTTACTCCAGACAAGCATCTCAAAAGCCTGAAAAAAGGCTGAAGAAAGGCTGAATTCTCGGCGCATTCGGTGAAAAACCTCAGGCATTTAATCCATGCCTGGGATTGTTGGCTTAAAGGTCCACTCCCTTGTATAATAGGCGTAGTCTGGGAGAGAACACTGGGTAACTGCCTAATATCTGATGGATGTTCCTCATGGAACTGTGCAGCATCATGAGCATCACTTGACCCTTTTCCACTCACTGATGATGGCAGCTGTATCAGGCATTAGCTACATCTGATGCCTACTGCTCAGTCTCCACCTGCATCTCTGATTCTACTCCAAAAGATGACAAAACACCACTGCAGCAGGTAGAAAACAGAACTACACCTGGATGAGCTGTGATGAAATGAGAAAAATGAGAAAAGTAATAGAGAATAAAAGTAATGACTAAAGAATATTTTTAAATGTTAAATGGTAAATTGTATTAATACAGTGGTCCAACCACAGTAATAGTAGTAGTACTCAGGAGGTTCTCTGATATTCATTTCAAATGCTTACTTGAGTCAAATGTGAGGTCATACATCCCCAAATTCAGCATTAAGCCTTATCAAATATAACAAACTACTGCATCTAGTATATTTCATGAGGATTTCGCCCTTTATTAAACGCTACTCCAGCCTATTGGAGCCTGTAATGTTGACAGTTCATTGAAACGCAGTGCTGTACTGCCCCCTGCTGTTCTCATCCCCTGATTGCAGTCATTAAAGCGATACTTTGCTCAAATCTGAACTGCAGAACAACAAGAAAATGCAGAATAACACTGGCTCACTCTTTAAGACCCTTTTTATATTGGATTAAAGAAGGAACCGGTCAGTTGAAGTCAATGTTCAGGTTTATAGAGCAGCTTGAGTACATACCCAGCATCAGAATGGGTTCATGTTTTCCCACATGTTGGAGAAGAAGGTGTTGAAATTTGGAGAAATCGCCGAACCACTCGAAACTCTCCTCCGTCTCGTACCTTTTGTTCCAGTACTCCACGTTTTTGTATTTCGCGTTAGAGTCCGGTAAATACTCCATATTTTCTCAGGAGTCGCTAGCTAGCCTGTTAGCTCTAGCGGAACACACTCTGGGAGCCTGGAAAGGGGGGCGGTATGAGTCCTCATACAGGGATCAGGTTTTGGGGAGTTTATAGTTTACAGTAAACACGACACAACGCGAAGAGCAGTCTGACAGTATGATCCTCACACTGATCACACCACTGAAACTCACATGTATGCGCTTCAGCCTGCCGGCATGCAAACTTTCAACTTAAAAGTCATTGAGGACCGGCAGAAACTGATTACAATTAATTGAGTGAAAATGTAGTGAAACGGTCTGCTGGAAACGTTTAAATATTTTTAAAATATTTTTAAAATATTTTAATAGATTCGTTGAATTAGCACTTAAAACCTGAATTAAAACCAGACTTGTACCCTGGATGGACAGGCTTTTCTTCCAATGATTCCAGTTAGCTAGGCTCTGGACTCTCTGGACCGCGACCATGACCAGGAAGAAGTGGATGAAGAAAGATGGATGAACATTTGGGCATTTTGGGGAAAAATAAAGGAGCATGGATGGTCATTTAAAGTGTATCAATCCAATGACGAAGCTCCTCTAAACTAGCTACAACAAAATATCAACTAAACTGAGGCTTGAACTGAGGACTCTTATTTTGAAAGGTTTGTTTTACTGACAAGCTGAAGTGTATACACGTGAGTTCCAGTGGTGGGATCAGTGTGAGGATGCCATGCCGCTCTGTGTGTCACGTTTACTGTGAATGGCAAATTCATAAAAACGCAGTCTCTGCATGAATATTTTGCCTGGCAGTGCTGTGAAACAGACAAGACTCCCCTTCGAGAAGGACAGTAACAGAAACCCATAGTCGAGTAAGAGAAAATAGCTTTGTACATGCAGTGATGACTGAATGAGACCGATCAAGTGCTCTTCATAGCGAGAACGACATCGCCAAATGGTTTTGATGAAGTCGTTACGGAGTTCATTGACAGTGCTTGGAGGACCATTCACACTTCCAGTGGTTCAGGATTATGTGATGGGTCTCCTCAAGTGTAATTCAAATGAGGACACTTGAGACTTCGCACAGAGATGACTTTAAGTGATGTGAAACTTTTCACCAGTAAATTCGTGACAGACATCATAAAACTGTTTTAAACACCGCTGTGACCCCATTTGCCAAAAATAATTAGCTAACTAACTTTAATCATGGACTTTAATCTGTTTCCAAGTCCTGTTAACCAGCAGAAAAACAGCATGCTGGTTTTGGGGATGACTGGCGGTGAACAGCGCCTCATGTGCTCACAGAGTGTAATGAAAACTACTGTTTTTTTAACATGAACCTTTACTTTTATTAATTAATCATAAAATATTTGTTTTTCATTTGTAATTGGGATATTACACAGAACGATAGACAGAAAGCTAACTTCCCAACACATACATTTACATCAGAATTATTTGTTGTAAATCACTGTCAGCATGTCTGTGTTCAATATTAGACAGTGTACATATTAAAGCACAGCAGCGTTTATAGAGCTTTAACAGAACCATTAGAACAGAAATTACTACAATTAAACATAATTAAATTTAAAAATTAAAACTTTAAACATATATCAAAATTAATTAATAACATAACATAACTTTACAATATTTAGCAAAGATTCAGTAGTTTAAGAAATTCGTAACTCTTCGCAAACAAACAAACAACAAAAAAGGTAACGAAAAATCTTTCAGAAAGAGAAAACAAAGATTTGGTTGGCAATTTCTGGCTTATTGTTTCTTTTGACCCTCATTTTAAAGGCATTGTCGGACAGTGGATGTCTCTTTGAAAGAGGACACCCTCGAGTTTCTCATACAAGGTTAGATCTTCAGACAGATGCCTACTGTCTTTTGCGATGACATCACTTCATGTTTCAATATTTAGCAAATATTCAGTAGTTTAAGAAATTCGTAACTCTTCGTAAACAAACAAACAACAAAAAAGGTAACAAAAAATCTTTCAGAAAGAGAAAACAATTTCTTGGCAATTTCTCCATTACAAACCCAAAGAAATACGTTTATTGAACAAAAGAGAATTGCAGGGAAGGGTTTTGTTAAGAGGTTTGAAATGTAACACAGTTGGAGACAAAAACTTATATAGGTAGCTATATAATGTAAAAAATAAAGTATTTAGTCCTATTGAGGTCATGTTTACCTTAGTCTTTTTAGAGATTTCCTTTTATTTAATATTTAATTAGTCTTTTATTATAGTTTGTCTTTTATTTAGTGTTTTCTTTTTTATTTAGTATTAGCATTTGGGGGGGGTGTCTTTTATTTAGTGTTTTATTAAGGTTTGTCTTTTATTTAGTGTCTTAATTTTTATTTAGTTGGTATTTTATTGGGGATTTGTCTTTTATTTAGTGTTTTCTTTTTTATTTAATTAATATTATATTGGGGTTTGACTTTTATTTAGTGTTTAATTGGGCTTTGTCTTTTATTTATTTGTCTTTTATTTTTGTATCGTTTTGTTTTTTGTCTTTATTGTCTATATTTAGTGTCTTATTTTTATTTAGTATTAGTATTTTTGGTGGGTTGTCTTTTATTTAGTGTTTTCTTTTTTATTTAATTAATATTTAGGGGGGGTTGTCTTTTATTTAGTTCTTTATTTAATTAGTATAGTATTGTTTCTTGTCTTATATTTAGTGTCTAATGTTTATTTAATTAGTATAGTATTGTTTCTTGTCTTATATTTAGTGTCTAATGTTTATTTAATTAGTATAGTATTGTTTCTTGTCTTATATTTAGTGTCTAATGTTTATTTAATTAGTATAGTATTGTTTCTTGTCTTATATTTAGTATCTAATGTTTATTTAAATAGTATAGTATTGTTTTTTGTCTTATATTTAGTGTCTAATGTTTATTTAAATAGTATAGTATTGTTTTTTGTCTTATATTTAGTGTCTAATGTTTATTTAAATAGTATAGTATTGTTTTTTGTCTTATATTTAGTGTCTTATGTTTATTTAAATAGTATAGTATTGTTTCTTGTTTTATATTTAGTGTCTAATGTTTATTTAATTAGTATAGTATTGTTTCTTGTCTTATATTTAGTTATTTATATTTAATGTTTATTTATTTAGTCTTTTATTGTTAGTTTTGGTTTTTCGGTCTTTCCACCGCCACTGGCGGTAGGCGGGCTGATGACGCACTTCCTTTGGCGCGCTTGTGTGTGAATTCAAAGCTTGGGGCTGAACCGTTACAGCGGCAGATCTGACAGAAGCACCCTGAGGAGTTATTGATAGCTACACTTTTCCCGGAGTTCTGATTATGTGGTAAAGATCTCGTTTCTCTAGAGGTAAGTATGATGGTGTGTTGTCTTTAATTCTGTGTTCTCCGGAAGTGCTTTATTTTTGTAGTGGCGTTGTTTCAAACTGTGAGCTAGCGCTAACGTGTTTACTTTAGTTCAGAGCTAATCGGCTAATTTAGATAGCGTCTAAAGAAAGGCAGCTAGCGCTAGTGGCAACATTTACTCGATGAAGATTGCAGGTCTAGTCTGATAAGAACTAGCTAGCTAGTTTGTATTTGTGCTAAAGAGTTAGTTAGCTGCTGATGTTTCTGTGAGGGTGAAAAGAGAGGGGGCAACGTATGCCCTGCTGTAGCTAGCATAGCCTGCTAACATAGCCTGCTAGCTAACATAGCACTAGCTAGCTAACGTTTTTATTCTGCGAGGGTGATCATTTGAAGTTTTGGGGATTCTCGGGGATTCCTGCCATTACTTCTGTCCAGATATTATAGAAGCCTTTATGAAATTACTGCGGTATGGCTCAGATGACTGAGTAATTAGCTAGCTATCTAGCTACGTTTTACTGTCATTGTTAAAGGATGGAGCTGTTTCACATTTGGTTAAGGCGACTGACTTGGTATTTGAGTGAATACTGCTTTGTTTCGGATTAGCTCACGTTTTGCTTCTGTGCCTGTTTCTGCCTTTACAGAAATGTCGTGGGATTTCGTCGTTCCAGTGTCATTGGGTGACCTGTTAAAATCAGGAGCCATCAACCAGTATGTGGTCCAGGACGTGGTCTCACCTAAACAGCTGCCCTCTCACCTCAACAGTAAGTATATTGACTGTGTTGGGAATCTAAAGATCTTATATTCCTCCATGTGGTATATGTTTTTAGGATGACGAAGACTAAACTTTTTATAGTTTGGGACATAGTCTAGTTGGGCAAAAATGATGGTGGTATTTTATTATCATGGTCTCACATCAAAATATTTGCTCCATGTATGCTTAAGTACACTTAAATCAAACATATGTCTTGGACCGTTTTACAAATTAAGCCTGTTTAAATGATCACACAGTCATTAAACAACTGTGATTATATGTAGTTCAGTCTTATAGTTGGTCTTTACAAACGGTGGTCCAGCATTTACAGTACATTCGTTACCCTGCATACAAATAATTACATTCTCTTATTTCCCCCCCATCCAGGTTTTAAAGCTGCTTTGAGGAGCCAGGGCCATCTGTGCATTTTGGAACATTTCGACACCTTGTACAGTGTTCTGCAGTAAGTACGGTAGTTGGAACTCTGTTTATGTTCACAGTAAATTGCTGTAGTTTTTGTTGTTGAACATGACTTTCTTTTTGGCTTATTGTTTCTTTTGACCCTCATTTTAAAGGCATTGTCGGACAGTGGATGTCTCTTTGAAAGAGGACACCCTCGAGTTTCTCATACAAGGTTAGATCTTCAGATGCCTTCTGTCTTTTGCGATGACATCACTTTTCATCAATTCATCACCATGATTAATCACTTCCTCCTTTGTGTGGGTGTTTTTGTTTGTTTTTTGTATTTAGTGGTCAGAGGCCTTTCTGTCTCTCTGCCGTCTCTCCTCCTGTCCGGCACTTTGTCAGCAGCTGACCGAAAGCAACAACTCAATGCTGTAAAGATGAGTGTGTTCTTGCTCTGTAAGCTCACAGAGAATCTAGAGAGTGATTCCTGCAGAGAGAGCATCGTCACTGCACCCAGCAAGGTATTATTCTGATGTTACTGAAGTATGTAGTTTAAGAGAAATATAATCTTAGCCATATATGGAGGAATCTGGATGTTCAAAACAAAACTAACCAGTAGTTGAGCCCGATGATGAGACTATGGCAAATGTGAGCTGAATGACTGAGAGAATGTGTTCTCGAACTCACTGATTGGTGGGTAATCTTGGCTGAGTGGTGAAGATTGACTGCTTTGCTGTAAGGGCCCACCTACAGTCTAATTAGCATCCAATCAGAGTGTTGCCTTCTCCCAAAGAAATGGGTCCTGGAATGTGATTGGAAGCTTACAGTGTGTGTGAGAGTGTTGTGTGTGTCAGTGAGCACAGAGTCGCATTTCTCTTTGTGGGTCTCACAGCTTTGAGCATGTTCTTTGGTAATCTGAGGGCAACCAATCACTGGTAGGAAAACCCCAATAGAGTTTGGGAGTAAAACAGATGACACTTTATCAGTGTTAAGAAGTTGTTCTTATTAAGAAGTTCTTATTTCTACTTTCAACAGCATCATGATTGTTGAGGAAATATATTAATCAACTTAAACATTGTGCGTTACAGGGCCGTAAAAAAGAGAAGGCATCTGGTAAGGGTTTGATGCAGTGGGACAGTGAGCGAGAGACTGTGCTGCAGTGCCTGACCCAACTACTCCAGTTGGATATCCGCTCTCTATGGAACCTCTCTCTGGTGGAGGAGGAGTTTGTCAGGTGGGTCTCTATGACCGTGATTCTCTTCTTCTAATATTGATGCTCTCTTAAAAGGAATCTCACCAAAGTATCTACTTAACTAACTTGATACCTCTTGTATATATTTTTTACTGATATGTAATTATATGCATAGATTATAGTTAGTAGCCTTTCTTTTAATGTTTTTGTTTGTTTGTCTGGGTTTTTTTTTACATGCCCTGCATTGCCTGTAGCTGTGTGACATGTTGTTGTTACAAGCTGTTGGAAAATCCTACGATTGGTCACATGAAGAACAAAGCCACACGTGATGCAATCATCCATGTGCTCGGAGTGATGGTGAAAAAATACAACCACATGCTTGGTTAGTAACACACCTACACGTATGGTGAAAAGAATAGGCAATTGTGCACATGGCTCACGTGTTGCAACTTGTGTGAACACCCAAAGGTTTTTGCAAGGCTGTAGGTATTTCTATAATTAGTTAATGTTGCCAAGGGATGGTACAAAAATTAGATGAGCTTGCTCAGAAGAACAGGGTCTATGCAGAGGCACACAGATCATGCTTTTTCTGGGTTGATGTTATCCAATGATGATACCAAGGCGAATGTGAGCTCACTGGATAGATTCTGAGTTTTACTTCGTTGCTATTGGCAGGTAATCTTGACAGAGTAGTGAAGATTGACTGCTTTGTTGTAAGGGCCTGCCTATAAAAAATATCAAGCACTGCCCATACAACTGTCCTGTAAAGAAAAGCAGGAGAGAATGTGAATAGTGCTGACAGTGTGTGCATACATGGGCAAACGGACTCAGTTCTGCGTTGTATCTAGTAGGCTGTGAACGTCATCTTTGGTAATCTGAGGGTGAAATTTGGTGTATATTTCCAGCAGTTTTTCCGGCTGTGGTATAATAGTCATAACTGCTGAGCAGTTTGGGGTAAGTTCTCAGCATTGTGTGTACCTTAAATGATGCAGGGGTGTGAAATGATTTCCCACAGACATCTACAGCTTAATTTCTTAGTGGTTCTGCGGTAACAACAGAAGTGTTCAAACACATTTATTACAGAAATATTACAGATTACGGGTGTTCATATTACATATGTTTATTGTCTTTATCAACCAAGTTTACCAGCCATTACTGTATTGATTTGTAGATTGCCATAGGTTTGTCAGCATTTGAACACAATTTGAACTACCTGAATGTTCTGCATTTTTGTGGGTTTATATGTATGTTGCAGGTGCGTGTGTTAAGGTGATTCAGTTGCTCCAGCATTTTGAGCAACTCTCCTCGGTGTGTGCACAGGCTGTGTCTGCTTGGAGCTCTGAGCATGGAGTCAAGGCTATCGTAGGAGAGATTATGAGGTACAATTTGCTGTTTCTGCCATCACATTTCTCTTCTTTATAAACAACACAATTTGTGTTTTCCATGTCATGGAGTAATGTGGTTCTGTCCATCCAACTATGTGTTTTGTGTTTCAGAGAAATCGGGCAAAAGTCCAGTGATGAGTTGGCCAGAGAGGGTTCTGGGGTAAAGGCCTTCTCTAGCTTCCTATCTGAACTCAGCTCTCTGGTCCCTGAAGCCATGATCCCAAACATCAGCGTGCTTCTTACTCATCTAGAGGGAGAGGTACACGTGCATGCACAACACAAGTTCCAACATCTTTGTGCTGCTCACACATGCTCAAGCTAGTCGAGAAGGTAAAGATATTTAATAAAAACTAAACTGTTAAGCTCAACATTTAGGATTTTGAAGGATTCAGTGGAGAGGTACACATACACACAGTGTTTCCCAGTGATGATACTAAGGCGAATGTGAGCTCACTGGACAGGAGTCTGGAGTCTTTCTGTATTTCTATTGGCTGGTAATCTTGACAGAGCAGTGAAGATTGGCTGCTTTGTTGTAAGGGCCTGCCTATATTCATTGAGCACTGCCCATACAGCTGTCCTGTAAAGAAAAACGGGATAGAATATGGATGGTGCTGACAGTGTGTGTGTGTGTGTGTGTGTGTGTGTGTGTGTGTGTGTGTGTGTGTGTGATCATGTTCAAATGGTTTCAGTTCTCTGCTGTGTCTGGTGGGCTTTGAACGTCATATTTGGTAATCTGAGGGTGAAATGAGTGTGCTTGTCCACTGGTAGGAAAACAATGCTGTTTGACTAAGTCTAAGATGGATTCCTTATTTTTATCTTTGATTTATTTTTCTCTAGAGTTCGAGTATGCGCGTGGCAGTGTGCGAGGTGCTGGGGGAGGTGCTGGTACGCGTGTTGAGTGGTGATAAATTGGAGGATTCTGGTCGAGCAGATCGAGATCGCTTCCTTGACACACTTCAGGAGCACATTCATGACGCTCACTCACATGTTAGGGCTCGGGTGCTGCAAGTGTACACACGCATTGTCAACAGCAAGGTAAAGATCTGTATGGTTGTTCATTATGGAAAATGTGTGTGTGTTCTGATTGGCGAAAATAATGCTGTCTTTCCCTTACTCAGGCCTTGCCATTATGTAGATATACAGAGGTGATGGAGTTGGCTGTTGGCCGTCTTGGTGATAAATCCGTCCATGTGTGTAAGAGTGCCATCCAGCTCCTGGCTGCCTTCATTGCCCATAATCCATACAGCTGCAAGGTAACCTCCAGGGATGTACTGATTTTAAGCAATGTTATATAGCATTTTTACTTCACAATTACTATGTAATAAGGACAATGGCTTCTCTATCAGTGGACTCTAGGCTCTAGACACACCAGAAACTATGCTATGTAACTGGTGAAGCAGGACAACACCTGCAAGAACAGTGTAACTTTGTGCAACCCCAGTCCTATTTGTGTACAATCCTGAAATTCTTACTCTACTGCATCACTCCATATGTTCTGTCACTTTCAGTCTCATGCATCTTTTGGTGGAAATGTGAAAAGTGTGAATTCCACTTCATGAGTGCAGGGGGCGCCCAGGGTCAAGAAATGCCCACTCTTTTGTAATGCTGATGTATGGGTATAAGCATGCATACAGATATCATGGTCCAGTGTGATGGAGCTTCACGTTTTGGGACATTAGAATAGGTTATTTGTAAAGTTAATTATAGAAAGTTTGTTCAGTCTTGGCCAAAATAAAACATTTTTGGGCTATTTCCAAATATTAAACACAAACTGGTGTCTGATTCACTACTGTGTATTTACACTTCTTGCAGTAATTCTGCATAGCACAAAATGTAATGTTTGTCTTGAAACATTTTCTAAAAGCTGTAAATGAGCTGAATCATTGTAAATTATGACACTTTAGCCAGGTGGTATCTCAGTTCTCTCAGCCTGCCAGTAATGTTGATTTTCTGATTTGATCAGCTGAGCAGCGCAGACTTGAGGAAACCTCTGGAAAAGGAGACCGCCAAACTCAAAGAGCTGAAGGAGAGCATGAGGGAGAAAGCACCAGGTACATACTCTTGTCTTAGTAAGGTTTGTTTTTAATGGCTTCTGCCCAGTGATGATACCAAGGCGAATGTGAGCTCACTGGATGAGAGTCTGAGTTCTTCTGTGTTCTAATTGGCTGGTAATCTTGACAGGGCGGTGAAGATTGACTGTTCTGTTGTAAGGGCCTGCCTACAGTCACAAAGCTCCTCTCCTCATACTCTCCTTTAGAGAAATGTAGGGAAAAGAAGTGAGAGGTGCTGACAGTGTGTTTGTGTGTGTGTGTGTGTGTGTGTGGGGACATGGATAGATTCTTAGCTCTCTCTTGAATCCAGTCAGCTGTGAACTCTGTCTTTGGTAATCTGAGGGTTTAAAAGCCTGCTCAGTAATTTCCCAGAAGAGGCATGTGAAATGTGTATATGCTATAGTAATAGCACTTCCTGTTGTGGTTTGATTTATACCGCAAAAATGAAAAATCACTGTATTAATGTGGCCCTTTTGTGTGCTTAGTTGCTGTAATCTCAGCATCTGATCTGTGGGCTGCGATGGAGCCAGAAGTTTCAAACACAGTCCGAGCTCAACTGGAAGCTGGTAGTGACACAGAAAGACATCATGCTGAAGAGGCAGAGGAGGAAGCTGAACAGGACAGGAGTGACCGAGACACTGCTGTCGTAATCGCCCAGTACCTCAGACACAATAAATACAGGTATTGAAACGGACAATTGAACTATTCAAATTAGAGGAGATAATTGTCAGTCTACATTTTTTAAAATAATCTGATCTTCTGTTTGTGCATGTTCAGGCAGGCAGTTAATCTGTGTATGCGAGCTCACAGTCTTTACCCTGAGTCACCATTCTTCTCTGCTCTGTCCGATGTGAATCCAGACACACTTCTTAGCACCTTGGCATCTCTTTTTAAAGGTAAGTAAAAATCTAAAAGTAGTTGCTTGACTTTGGGGAAATTCTGTTTGGAGAATGTGGGGTTTGATTCTAAAACACAAACATTAAATGTAAATTGGACGTAGGTTCCGTACTGCCACCTACATTTGTGTTAAATGTTAAACAAAAGTAGGTAAAATTCCTGATTAAAGTTGCTGTCACATTGCAAAACATAAGGCCTTCAGATATCCTTTGACTGATATGCCATTCCTACCAGCAGCCAAGATGATTGCAGTTTTTCTTTTATGCTTATGTCAGGGTTTGTCTTAGGATGAACTTGGGCAAAAATGTACATTTAAGGCTAATTATAGTTAGATCAACCATGAAGTGATTATGTAAGTGATTATATAAGTGTGTGTTAGAACATACAAGCAGATTCCTCAATAACTGTTATGTTGTCTTAAGAGTGCAGTCTCTTCTTTTGTATACATTTTTAAAATATATTATAGAAAGGAACAAAAGGCTTAAGTAAAGGCAAAAAAGTCCAAAGATCTTATGACCTCCTCACTCACGTTCACCTCCTCTACCAGTAATTTTAATTAACTATTTTAATTTTAATTTTTATTTTATTTTATTATTTTTTTTTTTAAACACACACAAGAGTCATTGGCAATGAGTGAGAGTGGCTATGTATGTATGTTTTCATTTAAAGTGATTCTCTCACAAGCATTTTGCCCCTCCACATTACTCACATACACTTAACAGTCCGATGTGACAGTTTATGCAAACTTGATTTCTTACCCCTCAAAGGTCCTGAGGAGAATCCGGCATCAGAGCAAGTAGTGAGTGATCAGCCACCCACACCACAGAAGGAAGGAGAAAAAGAGCCTGATGAAGGGAAGGAGAATGAGCTAAAAAAGCAAGAAATGTTAGTCCAGTACCTGAAGGACACAGAGAGCTTTGCCCTGCAGGTGGAAAAAGCCATTGCTGTCATTAACAACATGCTTTACTGGAAAACCACTACAGGTAAGTAGTTGTAGAAAGAAGTTGTAGAGAAGACAAATTCTGCCCACACTACATAAAATGTTGGAGTAATTTAATTTAAGAGAAAATAGTTGTGTATGAGTATGATATGGAAATATATGTAGTTCATATAATTTACTATATATTTACATCTGGTGTCCATGATGCAATGCTGCACAATGATGGTGTGTGAAAATTATATATCTTTTTGGCTATGTCAGTGCTGTTTTGGAAATAAGCATATTTTCTCTTTAACCCAGTGGTTCAGGAGGCAGTGCAGTTCTGTGTGACAGCATGTGAGTTCAGCGTTGCGGACTCCGTCTCTGGAGTGAGAAAGATGTTGCCGTTGGTCTGGTCCACCGATGCTGCAGTAAAAGATGCTGTAGTACAAGCATACAGACGCCTCTACCTTAATCCTCATGGGGACAGCACTAGGTAAGCATTGCTTGGTCATGTCTAATAAAGACTGCTGTTATCCATGTGTTCAATAAACTTGCATTCACTGTATAAATTTTAATTCAACCTTAGTTTAATACTACTTTGAACAGATCTATTAAAACCGGGTCTAATAATAAAATGTGTCTTCTAATAAAACCAGACACTTAAAGACATTTTAAGTAGCATGTTCATTGTTTTTTAGTGTTTGAGTGAATCATTAAAGAATACTTGCATTCAGAGCCTATCACTAAAAGCTGCTTATCTAAAGATGTTTACAGTTTGTTTGAATGCTGCTTTGCCAGTCAGGTTTTAGAGAACAAGCTCTTTGCTTCCAAAATTGATGGACCATTTATAGAGCGGGGTCATAACTGTTTCTGCTTTTCTTTGCCTCCTCCCTTCTCATCACCCTCCTGCTCTTTCTCTGTACCTGCTTAGAGCCAAGGCCCAGACTCTTGTGGACAGCCTGTCTGAGTTAATGGTCGATTCCTCTCTCGGAACTATTCAGTGTCTGGAGGAAATAGTGAGTAACTGATTTAACAAGTGCGGTGCAGAGTTCACGATTAGAAGAGACCAGAGAGATTAAATGGATTACGTGATTGATTGGGTTCCGTCAAGTAATGGCATTTAAAATACATTTTCCCAGAAATAATTATTACTTGATAATGTCATTTTATGCCAATAATATAATAGCTTAATACGATTACACGCCGTGAGTGAACTTTTAATAATCAAGAATATTTAGAAAGAATTCAAAAGAAGGATTGTTCACAAATTAATGGACAGTCCTTGCCCATTTGACTTCAAGCAGGCAGCTAAAGCTACATCAATCGCCACTTTATATATATATACACACCATGTAGTTATACATTTGTGCTCAGTCTGTCTCTTGGCTTTTTCCTCTGTCTCTAGGTGCAAGAGTTTTTCAGTACTGAGAGTCCTCTGCAGGCGTCTGTAGTGCAGGCGTTATGGGAGAGATTCTCCGGCAAAAGAGAGGCTTCTGCACTGCGCAGGAGAGCTGCAGTCTTGCTGCTGGGCATGGCAGCACGGTGAGACCCACCCCTTCATTAAACCTGAATCCATAATTTGTGATTTTTTTATATATATATATATGTGTGTGTGTGTGTGTGTGTTAAATATTGCTCATACTCATTAAAGCAGCATAATGTGTGGTTTTGGTTTTGAATTTCTTTGGCTTCTGGGCTCTCTACAGTCAAGTACTGTAGAATGCAATTGCAAGCCAAATACCAGGTTCACTTGCACTGTATTGTCCTTAATATTTAGGTCACACTTACTCTGTGTGTTTTTGCAGTGCTGAAAGGGAGGTGGTGCTTAGTAACTTGGACACGCTCTGTTCTGTTGCACTGGGAGAGAAGGTGACTGAAGATTACTTGCTGGCGAGAGACGCCGTCATAACCATCACCAATATTACGGACCATGTCAGAGTAAGTACATATTTCATCTAGGCCCAAATGCTGTAGATGTTCATTGTGCGAGGTTTGCTTCATGTGGATGAAGTAGCTAACAGGTAACATGCACGTTTTTGACACGCTATTATTCAAGCTCTATGCTTAAGCTTTGTTATAAGTAGAACATTTGTCACAATATAATACATAGATGACCGGGGGCAGTCTTACTTAAATGGTTTTTGTGCCAGAAACTCTATTGCTTATCCACCAGTCCATTCCGTACACCTACTTGCACATGTACACTCTACACCAATAAGTGTCTCATGAATTTTCTTTGGTTTGTGTTTCAGCAATCTAAAGGAGTTCCCTTCAGGCTGCCTGCGGACCACCATCTCTTCAGCTGTCTTACCCAGGCCATTGCTGATGGTATGTCAAATGCTTCTTGATCCATCTAATTTAAATCCAGTTCTTAGAACACTGTAGTGACGGTGGTCTCCCTGTTGTCTGTAGGAGTCGTCTTGTCTGATCCCTACTGGCAGACTTTCATGGAACAAGCCATCCGCCTCATCTATTTTTTGGCGGAGTCACCTGACCAGCTGTGTGCACGCCTCCTTCAAAGATCTGCTAGACTTCTGTTGGAGCAGATTACAGAGTGTGGGGAGCCCAACCAGTCACAGGTGTCGGAAGGGTCTCAAGACTCAGAACCACAGGGTAAGGAAGTAATCGTTGTGCAGTGTATTCATGATCCACTTCAATATTTATTTATTGTTGTTTTATGTTTTGGAAGCAGTTAATGATGTTGAAGTGGGCCGAGTGCACTTCATAATTCACTTAATAATTCTCTACACTTTCTCTCTGTGCCTGTTACTGTATAGTAAACTGTGTGAGTTTGGCTCACCTGCTGTCAATGTGTGGAGCTGTGGCCTTCTGGCAGGTGTCTCACCTGGAGAGGAGTGTGAGTAATGAGCTCCGGAGGAGGAGAGGTGAGAAGGAAGAGAAAGAAGAAAAGGAGAAAGGACCTGTTGGCAAGAACAAGGTTTGTTTCCCTTTTTGAACATTAGATAAATTGTACTTTAGCGGAATTTTAATCGGCAGTCGAGTTTGTAAGCTAAACACGGCCAGGGTTGGGTTTCCTAAAAGCGTTTGGACACAAAATGAGCAAGCTTCACACTGAATAATCTCAACACTTGTAGGATTTGAGTCTTTTACATTCATGCCTTTTAAATCATGTTAAGGTAGACAAATGTAGAGCTAAGATTTATTTATTTACTGCTGTAGTATAGTGTGCTTGCCCGGATGGGGAATTGAACCGATCAGCTAACTTGATAGTTTACTTAAAATTACTATTCATCATAAAATGATGACCATTATTCATATGTATATGTGAACCACTCAGCTGTAATATTTCACAAATTAAAGATGACTTGAATGTTCAAGTAAGCATCACATGAAACACTCTTTACCATTTGATGTGATATTAATACTAAAAGCCTCTTGAGAAATCTTCACTTATTGAATTTAAGGATTATTCACACGGGACAACTTTAAAAAAAGAAAAAACCCACTTAACTTGAGGCTAACTTACTATTTTGCACATCCTTCTGCAGGAAGCCAATGACAGCTGTGTGGAGGAGGAGCTTGGGCTGACTGGTGCCTCAGCAGAGGACACAGAGGCGGAGTTTATTCGCAGAATTTGTGAAATCGAGCTTTTGGCTGGTTAGTTTACCCATATACTACTATTTTTATGAGCATGTTGTAATTTCTCTTTGCATCTTAGAATTTAACAAACTACCAAAACACAGAACTATTGAATACTCTTTTTGTTCACCTTATTTATAAGTGTGTAATTTTGTACAACTCATTTTGGTTAATGTGGTCTTTTTCTCTGTATGCAAAGATGGAAACATGCTCAGTGTGTTCCTACCTCTGCTGGTGAAGGTGTGCAGCAATCCTGGAAGATACTCTCACAGGCAACTCACCACAGCTGCATGCCTTGCTCTCTCCCAGTACATGATGATCAGGTAAAACATGTATTTCATTACTATACTTCATCCATAAGTTGCCAGTGTAGCTGAAGGTTGTCTGTCCAATTAGGCAGGAGCACACCTGATTTCACTTCAAGTGTAAACAGGTTGCCATTAGTATGATCCTTCTAGTTATATATGATGCCAAATCTGTTTTGACCATTTTAGTTTTTAACAAAAAACAAAATGTGTGGTTTAGTTCACACAGCACCATGTTTGTGACCATATTTTGTGCAGTAGCTATTGGTACTGACTCAAATACCAGTGAACATCCCTATGTTAATCATTTGAGTTGCCGATCATTTAAAAACTAAAATCACACATTGTGTTGCTTCACGGTTCCTGACATGAAACCCATTTTGTTTTTGCCCTTGGATGCAAATTGAATATATTCCTCTGCAAGGATCACATACATCTTTTAATTTTCAAATTCTGTTCTTTGTTCTGGTCGTCCCTCACCCTCTCTAAACAGTCCTACAGTCTGTAAGGACAATATCCGTCTACTCTTTACTGTGTTGGAGAAGTCCTCTCTCCCAGTTGTCAGAGCAAATGCCATCATTGCCCTAGGAGACCTGACTGTTCGCTTTCCCAACATTCTGGAACCATGGACCCCCAACCTGTATGGCAGGTACTGTGGCCATTTTACCTCCAACAATAAGATCAAGAATGTAAGAAGTGGAGCTGAAGACTTGAGACCTAAATGTCTTTACTGTGTCTTATGGCTGTACTAGTGATTATCCCATAACCCATTAAAAATGTCTGCCCGTGCAGGCTGTGTGACGACAACGCATCAGTACGTTTGACGGCCATCACGGTTCTGACTCAGCTGGTGCTGAAAGATGTCATGAAGGTCAAAGGTCAGGTCAGCGAGGTTGCTGTACTCCTACTCGACTCTGAGCAACACATTGCCAGCCTCGCACTCAACTTCTTCAATGAGCTCTCTGCAAAGGTATGCACTTGATTCATCATCCTGGTTTAGTCTAATAGTTTGGTTGCACACAAAAATGTGACCTAATGAATAAGAATTGTATTATAAATAATAAGAATACGTATGTCACACAGGCCTTTAAATTGTGTTGTCTTTATTTGGAGGTCCCTACCAGTTTTAATGTAGCTTATGTAGTTTAACTGTAGATGTTTTTGTTTTTTTTCTGTCAGGATAATGCCATCTACAACCTGCTGCCGGACATTATCAGCAGACTGTCCGATCCCGAGAGAGGCATGAAAGAAGAGGATTTTAACACCATTATGAAGTGAGCGATTCTTCATTTAACTGCTTTTAAACAAGTGCAGTATTGTAAATAGAGTATGTATAATGTGTATATGTATAAGTTAATGTGTAAATATTCAGTATTTCTATTTTGTAAGGGGTTTATTTGTGTTTTGTTTTTTTTGGTATTACTGTGAGGGACGATGCACCGAAGTTCTTCACTCACCTTTACACCTGTGTAATGTCACGTGATATGATTTGTTACTTGAACTACAACTCAACTATTCTGTTTTTGTTTTTTTTGTTTTGTTTTCCCCTCACAGACAGCTCTTTTCCTACATCACTAAAGAAAGACAGACAGAAAGTTTGGTGGAGAAGCTCTGTCAGCGTTTCCGAACGGCAAAGTGAGAAACTAACTTATTCACTCAACACTGTCTGTCTATGTAGAGTTTCATTAAAATCCATGTTTCTTTTGGCTGTGTTCATGTTTTCATCTTAAAAAGCCACTCAACCAAAGCTACAATCTCTCTTTGGCACTCTTACCAGGACTGAGCGTCAGTGGGCAGACTTGGCCGTATCTCTGTCTCTGCTCTCCATGTGTGAACGGGGCTTTAAGAAGCTGCAGGAATGCTGGGACTGTTACAGTGATAAACTCACTGAAGATGCAGTGTACCAGCCTCTGCTCTCCATCTTGGCCAAACTCCGCCGCAGAGCCAAGCCCCAGTTTAAGGTACTATAAGCAACATTGACACACATACATTTGCACCCATTTGCTAGCTTTCGAGTTATGTGGAGTGGATATCCTTCTAATTCACAGGGAGACATGATGTGCTAGCCCACAATTATGAATTATTAATTCAAGCGATGATTGATAGTTTGCTTAGTATTAAGGAGCCTAAAGTGTACCAAGAAAATATTCTCCCCGTTACACCACCTGCACCAGCCTGCACTGATGACACCAGGCATGTTGGGTCCGTTTATTCACGCTGTTGGTGCCAAATTCAAAAGCCCTTCTCCTTTGACCTTTCCTCAACAAGGTGTTTAGTTACTCATTGCATATCCTTTGTTGTGCAGGCTCAGGTGGAGGAGTTTGAGAAGAAGCTGACTGCAGTGCACACCAAAGGTCTGGAAAATGTTGAAAACGACGAGAGAGAGCAGCAGCTGGAGGATCAGCCACAAACCCAAAATACACAGACACCACTGCCCAAAAGCACTCGCAAAACGACACGAGGTAACGCTCCCTCATGCGGTCAGTCTAATGCACACTCCCTCAAAGGCTTTTTGATTTAATGGAATAACATTGTTTTTGTCTCCATCTTAGGGCGTGGGAAGTCTAGGATGGACGAAAGTGACTTAGTGACACCTAAACGCTCTCGTGCTCGCCCCAAAAAAGTCATCACATTCAGCAGTGATGAGGGGGAAGACGAAGAAGGTAAGGCAGTAACAAAAATTTGCGGACGTCTGCAGTCTGTTGTTCTTAAGTGGTGCAGTTTTGCTTTGTGTCTGCATTCTCTCACGTGGGCTTCTTTCTTTCCAGATGCTGTCATGGCAGAGAACGAAACCCCAAAAGTGACTACACCCATCTCTCGCACCAGACGCACTCGCCTGCGCCACTGACCCGTCTCTCTCCTTTTATTCTTTTTATTTTTTTGCTTTTATCTTTCCATCTTGGCTTCTGACATCCCGAGCTGCCTCTTTCGTTCAGGGTTTCTATTAACTATAAATAAAATATTTTACTACTATATTTTACTATTACACTCTTGCCTTTTACTGCTATCATTTGCTGAATATGTAGAACATAAATCCATGTAAATGTTTTGGGGTTTTTTTTATGGGATATCATTTAGCTAAATGAGCCAACAATGTTCTGTAAGTGTCTGTATGCTGGTGCTGATATGTAAAGGTTTATAAAATCTAGAAGATGTTACAGAAACGTTCTTCTTAAGTTTTTATTGTTCTACTAGACTAATGTTGCAATGGTTAGGGTATTTTCTTGTGGTGGTGGTAGTAGAATGGCACGTTTTTGGACGGTGTGAAAATGCAGTGAAATGAATTTACTCCAGTACCACAGAACAACCACCTCTACATTCTTCTGCTCCTCCAGAGTACATGCATCAAATTATCAGTGTGTAAAATTGTCATGTAGCTAAACCATGGCCTCCTCGCCAATGTATGACTGAGGCCCTGTGCTTCAATAGTAATTCTCTTCCGCAATTTCTAACAGTGTTTTTGATGGCTGCCTGGACAATGTTTAACAGATGAGCTTCACCTTTACACAGAACTCTTGATCACAGCTGAGGTAACATTTTTAAGACTATACCCTGTCTGACTGTCAAATAAACAAAAATCACTTTCTACACTCATTGTCCATTACGATCAGCTCCACTTGCTGTACAGGAGCACTCTGTAGTTCTGTAAATGGACTGTTTTTTTTTTTCTCTGCATACTTTCATTAGCCTCCTTTCCTCTTGTTCCTCACTGTTCAGGACCCAGGAACCACAGAGCAGGTGTTGTTTGGGTGGTGGGTCATTCTCAGCACTGCAGTTACAGTGATGTGGTGATGGGGTGTTGCGCTGATCGGTGTGGATGCAGAGAAACTGATGGATTACCGTCTGTAATTATAGTAGAAGTATAAAGTGCTCTTTTACGGCACGTGGATCTACTAACTACTTTCCTAACCTCAACCCTTCGGAAAAAGCCATGTTCGTGGTGCAGTTCAGGACTGAGCGATAAGGCGGAGCATGAGCACTGTTGTTGACCTGCAGCTGACCTTTGCTCGCTGCGGGCAGGTGGGAGGGGTATCCGCTCATGGCTACAGCGCGAGAGTAATGTTTCCGAGGAGAAACGCAGAGCATGGAGGAGAAGTGACCCCGTCCTCTCTTCAGTCACGGCTCTTTATATGTGCGCGTTAAAATGCGTTTGTTTTCGTGCAGTTACCGGAGCTTTTTAACAAAGCCCTCCGTCTCTAACGCAAGGAGCCCACCGCAATGGCTGCCAGCACTCCGACACAAAACATCCCCTCCCAAAAACTTCACAGACTACGACAGTCTCAAACAGTCCTACAAGCCTCGGGTTCCTGCGCACTTTAACTTCGCCAGAGACGTCCTTGACTTTTGGGAAGCTGAAGAAAAGGTACTAACTAACTTGCATAGCTACTAGTTAATGGTTGCCTTTGCCTGCTGCTGCAGGGTGGAAGCGCGGGGCCAGCGGAGGGATACTTGACAGGAGAGGCGAAGCACTGCCACCCCAGCCACCCCCCAGTGGCAGAGCTCAGGTCCTGGTACTGAGGTTGGTGTTCATTCCGCTGTACAGGGTAGAGCTTACCCTCCACCACTGCAGGGGCTCTGCCAGAGCGAGGAGTCCACTAAAATGTGCAGGGCAGGGTTGCTGAGGTGTCTCTTAGTCGTAACAACAGTGCAAGTCCTGGCTGACCACCGAAAACTGACCCCTCAGATCTTTTATCTCATGCCAGGGTCTTCACTACCACTTTAGCTCTAAAGAAATCCACAGGCCGTTCTGTCCAGCCTTCCACCATGAGAAGACCGCTCAACACAGAGTCTGAAAGGATGTGGGGCTGATTAAGAGGATCAAACTGCTGGACTGACCACTCCAGACCTCAACGTCATTGAATACGTTCAAAGTCTCACTGCACATTTCTTTAAAGACATGAAAATGGGTCTCCCAAGAAGAGTGGAGGCTGTAACCCCCTCTGGTCAAGGTGGAGAGGCAATGTGATGTGCTTTTGGAGTACAAACAGATCTACGGTAGCGAGATGAGCTTCACACTGCAGTTTCTTTAAACAGACGTTTAACAGATGAACTCTTGAGCACAGTTGAAGAACTGTCCTACCTTGACCCCCAAATGGCCATGAACAAAAGCGTGTCCACCTCCTTTTCTCTGCATACTTTCATTAGCCTCCTTTCCCCTTGTTCTTCACTGTTCAGGACCCCACAGAGCAGGTGTTGTTTGGGTGGTGGGTCATTCTCAGCACTGCAGTAACAGTGATGTGGTGATGGGGTGTTGCGCTGAATCGTGTGGAGGCCGAGAAACTGATGGATTACCGTCTGTAATTATAGAAGTGTAGTGTGTGTGTAGATAGATAGACAGACAGACAGACAGACAGACACTACCCCCAACCGTTCAGAAAAATCCATGTTCGTGGTGCAGTTCTGGATTAAGTGATCGGGTGGAGCATGAGGACTGTTGATAAGCACAGTTGAAGTAACATTTAAAAGCAAAACCCCGACTTCACCCCAAAGCCTCAGGAACAAAAATGTGTCGGACCAGCCACTTCATTAGAGCCACTTGGAGTGTCCATTCACTGGCTGATGTATTAGACACTCCTACCTAGTTGGTCCACCTTGTAGATGTAAAGTCAGAGACGCAAGTTCGTCTGTTGCTGCACAGTTTGTATTGTTATCCTCTAGTCCTTCATCAGTGGTCAAGGGACGCTGTTGGCTGGATGTTTCTGGTTGGTGGACTGTTCTCAGTCCAGCAGTGATGCTGAGGTGTCTGATTCACTCGTACCACCAGCAAGTCAGGGTCACTGTTCCACCTCCCAAATAATAATACCTGCTCTGTAGTGGTCATGTAGGGTCCAAACCATGGAAGAACAGGGTGAAAGGAAGCTAAAGAAATCCACAGCCATTTCTGTCTGGAAGGATGTGATGCTGGTTAAGCTTTTACCGGGAAAAGGAAAGACTCTGTGAATACGGAAACATCTGCTTCTGTGCACAGACCAATTACACCTCTATGGTGGCAAAAATGAGATGAAGTGCCTTACTGGCTGCCCTTCACATGAGAAAAAATGATTGAGTGCCCTGAAGGATACATTATGATGTCTGTATGGGTACCTTTCCAATAGAAAAGGGTGCCATTATGAAGGACCCTCTATTTCACCCTAGGGTGCCTTTTCCAACAGAGAACATGGGATGCAGTGCTGTATAAGGTTCTCCTAGAGGTGAGTTGCTCCTCTGTGCTTCTGGGTGATCTAATTATAAGTGGCCAGCACAAAGTACAGGTGTGAACAGGGTACAGTGTGCCTCAAGGACACATATGACCACGTTATTCTTGTAATCTGAACACCAAGGCATTCCAATGTGTCCCGATAACAAAGCACGGCCGCATCAACCACCTGCCAGCCGCATGTACCGTAAATTTAGTATGAATATATCATATGTACATATTGTATGCCTTTTTTTGTTGCAGTCTGCATGCATTATTGTTTAGTGCCATTAGACATTTGTGCTCATACTAGTTTACTGTAAATGGAATCTGTTCTGCACTGTTCTGTTGTCCTGTAGGCAGATAAGAAGTCCTCTCTCCCTGCTTTCTGGTGGGTAAGTGATGATGGTGAAGAGATCAGATGGAGTTTCGAGGAGCTGGGATTCCATTCTAAAAAGCTTGCTAATGTTCTGACTGGAGAATGTGGTTTGGCGAGAGGGGACCGGATCTTCTTAGTGCTCCCTCGAGTACCTGAGTGGTGGCTGGTCAACATCGCCTGTCTAAGAACTGGTAAACACTCGTCTGTCCTGGGTGGAAGTTGCAGTAGTTGCCTTACTATCATGCTGAACTCCTTATCTAGCCATATCGAATATCACATATATATACATACAACATATTAACATACAACATAACATAATCACTGGCCGCTGTCAGAAAGCAGCTTAACCTAGACCCAGGAACCCAGATAGAAACCCACCCCCCTCTGTCTGACACTAGATAGTGAAAAAAAACAAAAAAACAAAAGCATGAAGAAATAAAAAAATAAGTTATGAACATACTGGGAGTCCTCAGAAACCACTCGGATTCTTAGATTGACTGAATGTATGATTGGCAAGTTCATATAAATATGTAAAGAATCAGTTTTGTTAGTAGTAATGATTTTAGTAAGAGTGTGCAGAGATCAGTCATATCCGGGGGGATTAACAGAGTATGGTGGTGGGCTTTTCTGGCTTGGGCGGAGGGTCAATGGCCCATACAGGCGCCTCCATGGTCGTCAAGGCAGTGATTTCAGCAGGCTTAGCTTAAAAGGAAGAGCCAGAAGGGAGTACAGCTATGAGGGCTCCTCTAGACAATAGCACCAAATGTATGTCCATGAATCCCCAGATCTGCACCATCTATTTAACTGTATATTAAATACTTGAGGAAACAAGCTTGGCTTAGTGGAGAGACAGCGATTCTGAATTTACTGTGGGCTTAGATATAAAACCACTGGAAATCATGTGTCAGTTGTTGAAATAAGTGGTTTTCATTGCAGTTAATTGCATCAGTCATAAATTGGAAATGATGAAACAGTCTGTGCCATTAAATTCCAGAGATACTCCTTACTCTTAAGACGTATTGCTTGACATTGCACAAAAGAAAGCTGCCTAAGACTACCTTAGTCCTGCAGGAAACTATATTTTCCCATCAGTGCTCTCTGTCTCTCGCTCTCGCTCTCACTTTCTGATCCAACAGGTACAGTTCTAATTCCTGGAACATCTCAGCTCACAGCCAGGGATGTCCTGCACCGCCTGCAGGTCTCTGAGGCCAAGTGTGTGATCACGGATGAGAGCATGGCTCCACTGTTAGAAGCTGTAACTCCACAGTGTCCCGCACTAACCTCAAAACTTCTACTGTCCAGCACAGGGCGTCCAGGATGGGGCAACATTACAGCTCTCATAAGGTGAGAGCATATTTGAAGGTGCCACATTTTTTCTGTGTATAACCAGTTATAAAGTTGCAATGGACCAGCTGTACTTTCTTGACCAGGTAGTTACAAGACCAGGTTCCAACCTGTCTTCATCTTCAATTTGCTTCTCTGTAGCTAGGACCAGCACTTTGAATAATTTCCCCCATTCATCTACTCGAACAACTCGGAATGTCTGTAGTAATAACACTCTTCATCTCTTAAAGTAGGAACATGCCTTAAGCCACTCTTCCCTAATCTGCTGTCCTATAAATTCCATATCTGCCTTGTTCACGTGTCTACAACAAGTGTGTACGACCCTCCACCCTCCCATCACCTCCATTTTAACTCTTTCATCTCTGTATCATTTCTGGCTCCACATATCAGAGGCATAAACCAAATCCGCAAAGCTGCAGTTAGGTAGACTTGAAAATTCTACAACTTCAGGGCCCCTCACCCTTTCCTCTCCGCTGTACAGGTTACCAGCTGCTGCTTTTATATATATATATATAATGTGATGTTACAACCATTATACATTCAACACACTTGGTGGGAAAATTGGCTATGCACCAGTGAGCCTTTTGCGCCCATGACCCTGGTTCACTGGTTGTCCATTCTTGAAGCTTTTGGTAGGTACGAACACTGCACAACATGAACTGTCTGTTTGCTGCCTTATACGTCACACCCTTAGACAGGTACCATTCCAACAAGTTGATCTGTTATTCGCTGTACTTCATGCCATCGATTTTATTGTTATGGCAGATCAGTGTATATGGATCTTCATATGGATTCATAAATGTGGTGCTGTATAACAGCAAATATATTGTTTTTTGTGATCTTGTGCTTTTAAGATCCCGATCTGTGTTGTATCCACTAGGTTCCTCCTTTCATTAGTCATGCCATTTAATGCCAGTGGGCACTTTAATGCAATGGGTGATGGGTTAGAGCGGAAAAACAGCTCTGTGTATCCGCTTAATTAAGGCTGCAGTATCGATTCAGGAATGAAAAAATAGGGTGTTTCATCTAACACATCTGCTGACACAGTTTCTGGGACAAAGTCTAGCCCCTCGGGTGAGATGAAAGAGCACGAGAGGAACGGGATAGAACTAGATTTTAACCCTCATTCCCAAGTCTCTATTGGATTGATCAGAGCTGTGCTATAGTGTTGCAGGATTAGCTGCAATTCTTAGCTGTTATTTTTGTACAGTGATGGTGAAATTTAATAAGGAAATGATAGTGATGGTGAAATTTAATAAGGAAATGATATTGATGGTGAAATTTAATGAGAAAAACAGTGCTCACTATTCCTAAATAAGTATTTTTTGCTCTCACATGCATACAAAGAGCTGTGTGGTGATGCAGTACTGTAAGGCGATGTTTTCTGAATGAATTCCCCTCATGTGCAGGAGTGCCTCCGCTGACCATGTCTGTGTGGACACCAGGAGTGAAGAGCCCATGACCATTTTCTTCACCAGTGGAACCACTGGGTCACCTAAAATGACTCTTCACAGCCACTGTAGCTATGGCCTGGGGCTTTCGGTCAATGGCAGGTGTGTTTATCTTTTTATTCAGGAGAAAAAGGTCCAGTGAAGGAAAAGTGGATGTAAACAGGGGTAAATCTGCTGTATACACAAATTAGGAGTTTGATGTGTTAAAACTGATACACAATGTCTTTCTGGTTATTGAGGTTAAGGATAGGCGTGTGTGTGTGTATGATACAGTGTAACTATTGTAACTTTTGTAATGTTATAATGCAATTTTGAATATACTAATATACCTGTGGGTATTTCACTAGGTAGGATTTCTCTGTTTATTTAGATTAGAAAATGTTGCTAACGGTGAATAAACATTGCTAACTGACTGAACTATTCTTATGACCTAAAGGAGAGAATACATCTCATTTGAGCCCTTCTGAGTACATGCTAGGGGATTTCTAGCAAAAATGTTAAAAATGAGGACTGGTCACTGGTTGAAATATGAATGGAGGTTCTGGTAACACTCAACATGGCGTATTTTTTACGAACAAATCTTGCCCTTCCACAAAAAGAGCCAATCAGCTTGTTGGTTACGCTGCAAGTGAAGGAGGGTTGACAGTATTGTGTCACTAGTGTGGAAAACACTAGATTTGCTAAATGCATTCGCAGAAACAAGCCAAAAAAACACAGCTTTTGTGAATTATTGAGCCGAATGCTACGAACTATTCGTGAAGTTTTTATCAGACTTTATCAGTGATTTAAAATATGGTTTTAAAATAGTTATTTCACCTTCAGTTTCCAGTACTTTGGTCTTTTCCCATTCATAGAGATCAGAGCCTGGTCTTGTGTGACTGGAACTAACTGACGGAGGTGCAAAGATGGCTGCAATAGGACTTTCCTATAGAGACTTTGATTCTATATATTGCACATATTGTAAGCACACCTCAGCTGGCACAGACAAAAATGTTCCTTGTAATTACTGTGTCTATACCCTTGAGCATGTAAGACATTCCAGGGGCCTAAAACATGTGACTGTTTAACTGTCCTTGCACATTAGGCTTGCAGGAATGTGTTCATTTGCTCTGTTGAGTGTGATCAGATCTGGCTTTTTGTTGTAGTTGAGCGTATCTGAATTAATCTGTGTTTTGTATAGGTACTGGTTGGACCTCACTGACAGCGATGTGTTTTGGAATACCTCGGACACAGGATGGGCCAAGTCTGCATGGAGCAGTGTGTTTGCCCCATGGACTCAAGGAGCGTGTGTGTTTATACACCATATGCCACGCTTCAGTACACACACTGTCCTCAAGGTACTGTTCTAATGTTTTTTTTTTTTTTTTTTTAACAGTGTGTCAGCATTTATGACAAGTGGGAAGAAACTTTGATGTACTGTACATTAGCAAAAGGTACACTACAGGCTTGCCTTCCCAAAGGCACTTCTCTCCCTCAGTGAGAGTTTTGACTGTGCACTTCAGGAGGTTTTCAGTTCATTTACTGTCGATGTTGATTGAAAATCTCATTACAGTGAATCCCTGAAAGCATTTTTCACTCTGCCTTTTTTCTATAGACTCTCTCCAGTTACCCCATCAGCACCTTCTGCGCGGCTCCGACAGCCTATCGGATGTTAGTACAGGAGAATTCGTCCAGGTGATGCATCAGCAAAACGTCATTCAGTTCAGTTCAGTTCAATGCGATTCATTTTCTTCTCAGCACAGACAGGAGTGTGTGTATTTTTAAAAAGTGTGTTCTTCTCAAGAATGTGCATTAAATATCAACCAAGTAACGGCAACACCTTGCAGAAAAAGCACAATAAAGACAGGGTGCAGATTAGGGTAAAAAAACAATAAAAGAAACCTCAGCATCCTTGCTTTGCTCTGTGTGTGCAAGGTTTCAGTTCCAGGCTCTGGAGCACTGTCTGTCTGCAGGAGAACCCATTAACCCTGAAGTGATGAGTAAATGGAGGGAGCTCACAGGCCTGGACATCTACGAGGGATACGGGCAGACTGAAACTGTGAGTAAAACAGAAAAGGGATTTGAGTGCACCCTTGGAGCCTTTGTGGCAGTTCCCTAAGGATATTTAATTAGCGTTATGTAATGAAGTTAATAATTAGTTCATTTTATTTAGTTCATTTAGTTTACATGCAGCCTGATGATCCGTCCATGTATACACCTCATTACGACAGACTCATTATGAAAGACTAGCACGATTGAGTTTGTTCTAAATACAATTTCTGTCTGACTGAATCGCTCAAAATCTGTGAATTCTTTCACTGGTACTAATACTGATACGACTCTCTCCCACCAGTTTTTACTGTGAACTTTCATTCAGGGGTTTTGGTGCCATTAGGTTTATGTTTATGTGTTCCATAAAGAGTCCTATTCGATTTGCAGGACTTGTTCACAGGGATTAGACAAGCTGTGTGTGTGTGTTTGTACTTTTGTACATCTGTGTCAGCATTGGGTGCAACTTTAGTATAATGTAGATGGGAGTAGTGGGAGTGGTTTAATTAAAGCTGTTTCTGTTCCAGAGTTCAGTTTCAGTTCTAATCTAACAGTTAAATGACTGGTTGGTTAAAAGCAATTCATGCGATGTATCGGCATAATTGGATTCACCGTAGATAACTGTATATTGGTTCTTCTTCAGGTTCTGATTGCTGGTACTTTCAAAGGCATGGAGATCAGACCAGGTTCTTTTGGCAAAGCATCTCCAGCATATGATGTGCAGGTAAGGAGCTGTTGGACAAAGAGTTAGAAGTGTTTGTGGAAGTATCCATAGTTTCAAATCATTTTAACTTAGTTCACACAGTATTTAGTTTTTCATACTCTGATTTGTTTGTTTTGTTGTGGTTGCAGGTGGTGGATGAAGAAGGGCATGTTGTTCCTCAGGGGACAGAAGGAAATCTGGCTATCCGAGTGAAACCACACAAACCATTCTCCCTATTCACAGAGTACACGGTATCTACTTTTCTGTTTCAACTAGACCAAATGCATTACCAGGAAATCTAGTACACTACGATCTAGAACCTGATGCGTTGAGTGCATACATAGCTAAAGGGTAATGCATATTTTATTTAATCATAAGCAGTAAAGAAGAAAAGATCTTTAATAGTTTTAAATACATTCATATCAGAATATTACAGATATTACAGGTATACAGGTATATTAAAGCAGGATGGTATATTAAAGCAGCATCTTAATATGTCCATTATAATCGTGGTGTAGTATATTTTAGTATAATCATAGTAGTGATGGTACGAGGAATGAGGGTATTGATAGTTAATAGTGGTAATATTAGTTGTGGCAGCTAGTTAAAAGTCCATATAGGTTTTAACATTGTCATTAGACAGCAAACATTAAACATTTATTACCAGAAGCTAAACTAAACAGATGAGTTTTCAGCCTAGATTTGAAGATTGCAACGGTGTCTGAATCCCAGACATTATATAGAAGGTTATTCCAGAGTTGGGGGGGCTTTATAAGAAAAGGCTCTTCCCCCTGCTGAGATTTTCTGAATTTTGGGAACTACTAAGAAGCCAACACCCTGAGATCTAAGTATTCTTGATGGTACATAATCAGTAACAAGATTCAGCAGGTACTCAGGAGCGAGGCCATGTAGTGCTTTGTATGTCAATAGAAGGATTTTATAGTCAATACAGAATTTAACTGGGAGCCAATGAAGTGCTGATAGAACTGGACTGATCTGGTCAAATTCTAGTTTTAGTAAGGACCCTGCAGCACTTTGAACTAGTTGAAGTAAATAGTGCGTTGCAGTAATCTTAACTTTGAAGTAATAAAAGCGTGTACTAGTTTTTTGCATCCTGTAGGAATTTCTTAGCTTGGCAATGTTCTGAAGATGCAAAAAGGCTGTCCTAATAATATTAGCTATATGTTGCTCAAATGATAGATCATTTGAACATTAAGTCTGAGTTTATTTCTTGCAGCTTTTGGACCTGTTTTGTTACTGTTTAGGAGAAGGAAGTTGTGTTACCTCCAGAGTTTTACATCCTTTACACAATCCTCAGTTTTCTTTAATCTACATTTATCATCAGGTTTGGCATATATATAGAGCTGTGTGTCACCTGCATAACAATGGATGCTAACATCATTCCGCAGATTCTGAAGATTCTCGAGGAATCTTTTTCCTTTACGAACCGATAATGTTCGCATACATATTATTTGTTACACCATAGGGCTATTTCTGTGACTCCAACCATGTTCTCTAACCTTTTAAGGAGGATAGTGTAATCTAGGCTGCACTGAGGTCAAGTAGAGCAAATAAGGATACATAGCCTAGATCAGAGGCAGGAAGAAGATAGTTTGTTAATTTTTACTAGGGTTGTCTCCGTGCTGTGATGGGGTCTAAATCCAGATTGGAATTTTTTCATATATGTCATTATTACCCAGATATAAGCAGAGTTGTTGGGCCACAGTTTTTTTTCTAATATCTTAGATATAAATGTTAGGTTAGAAATGGGTCTATAATTAGACAGTACACTAGGATCAAGATTTTTTTTGATCATGCCCTAAGCTAAGAGACAAATTTACTATTGTTTAAAAGATCTGATCATTGGGAGTATTTCTTTTAGTATTTTGAAGGGCATTGGGTCGAGTGTACAGGTTGTACAATTTGCAGAGGAAATAATTTCCTCTAGTTCTAGCTATGGAAGTGGGTAGAAGGGGTCTAGCCTTTGTTCTACAACTAGTTAACAAGTTATGCCTAATCAGCTACACCAGGTGACAGACATGTTTGACTTAATAAGGGGGGTTGGGTTTGTTGTGTAATATTTTATTCGATGACTATTCGATTACTATTTTATAAGTCATTAGTTTTGAGGTACGGGTTTGATCACTGTGCAAGCTTTTTTGGCTTTGTCATTTTAAATTTAAGTGGTGCTATCTTGTCTAGGGTAGATCGAAGGGTATTTTCTAGACCTTGGATGTATCTAGCTCTCTTTGGTCTGATAGAGACTTTATGCTATTTGTCCCCTTAATTCCCTTAATTAATCTCTTCCTAAAGTTTATGGTCTTCTGTACAGTCAGTCTTAACATTCCACTGCTTCCTGTAGGGGGAGCCAAAGAAAACGGCGGAGTGTTACCGTGGCGATTTCTACCTGACCGGTGATAGAGGGGTGATGGACCAGGATGGATACCTGTGGTTTGTTGGCAGAGCTGATGATGTCATACTGTCTGCTGGGTAAGTGCAGGATCACAGTGATGATGCTGACTACAGGATTCAGTACATGCTGCTTGTTTCTTGTTTAGAATTCTGATATAGTATTTGCGAGTTCAGATATGATTGTGGTTTGGGAAGAAGATGTATGACCATAGGAAGGGAGAGAACTTGAGCTGGACCTTAGGGCAGCTGAGTGAAATATATTAGCATGGTATATGAAGAAAACTTTGTCATGAGACATGGAAGGCAGAGATGGATATTAATGAGATGTTGTAGGGGTTATAGGGAGGAGAAGCTTCAGGCATGGTTCTCCTCTATCCTCTAAAAAGTTATTTCCATTTAATTATAACTTCATTTAAGTTAATAAAACAGATACAAATCATAAATAAAAATAGTATGCAATGGCCCAGTAAGACCATATTTTTTTTTTTAGCTCTATGCTGCACCTAACAATTATGATTTTTATGAATTCATGATTCGATGATGTTTTCAGTTAGTTGATTAAAAAAATTTAAATATATTAAAATAATTTAACCAGAACAATAAACAAAAATCTATATTTCTATTGAAATGCATGGGGCAACAGTACCATAACTGCAGTGGTACCATCTCCACTGTGCAAAGTTTACAGAGTACCATATTGTTAGTTCTCTGTCCAATAAAACACACACACTTGATGCAGATGCCTGTATTTCCGTATTCGATGATGCTGATTACATCAACGTGTTTAGTGCTGATTAGTTCTGTTCATTTCTATGACCATTGGGATTACTGCAGATTACTAGCCATAACAGCAAAGTACTAATACACTTGTTGCCCTTCTAGTTTTTGATTGTATGATTTTTTCAGATATCGCATCGGCCCATTTGAAGTGGAGAATGCTCTAATAGAGCATGATGCTGTGGCTGAGTCAGCTGTGGTTAGCAGTCCTGATCCAGTCAGAGGAGAGGTAATGTGCTAATAAAAATGAATAGCCTCTGGTGAAGACTACACTTATTATTGAAGCAAGCTGAATTGAATTCTGCATCATTGGACAGTTAAACGCACTCTCAGGAAAACACTTAACTGCCAGTTCTGTTATGTCAGTTAACAAATGCCAGCACTGACTTGATGCGGGTGGGAGTTAGGGCCATCCTACCTATCCAGCACATGCAAGGCCAATGGTTGTTGTAACAGGAGGGGATTTGAGACAGGCTGCAATTGTGTCACGGCTTTATTTTGATCAATCCAGAACTCAAATTCATTCCAGCCATGGGTAAACTCTCAGGTAGCCTGCTGCACACTAGAAACATTTAAAACAGTTCAAAATCGCAAGGCCAAGAACACCACAACTTAGCATTAAGGTTACAGTTTAGACTAGAGAAAGGAAACACAAGATATTTTACTTAAACCCAAAGAGTAACACAAACCACAAAACCCTGCTTATAAGTAAATCAGTCAGGCCTAGAATTATCTGCATGTAAAAAAGGCAGAGCCAGGGTGGGGCTATGTCTGGAAGGATCCATTGACTCTATGGGTCCAAACATGATTGCTGTGTGATATTTCAACTATAGTATATATGCTTTATTCATTTGACTTTATTCATGCGTTAGTCTCATTAAACAACGAGATGATGTTAATTACAAGATGGCGTTTGAGGGAGGTTATTAGTAGGGAATGTTCTCAGTGATGAGAATATATAGTTTATTTCTCTGTCTCAGGTTGTGAAGGCATTTGTGGTGCTAACTCCAGAGTACAAATCCAGAGACCAGAGCGAACTGATGAGAGAGCTGCAGACACATGTGAAGAAAGTCACAGCTCCATATAAATACCCCCGCAAGGTACATGCATTTCTAGATGTACACCATAAGTTATTCTTACATTTTAAGGATCCCTAGCAAGCACTAAGTGTCGGGGCTATAATTCTTTACATACATTTTTACTATAATTACAAATACAAGGAAATGTACACTGTAAATTATTTCAATATTAACCAATCCAGGCATATTTTGAAGGATCAGTCCTGATGGTGGGGCTCCAGTAATAGAAACATAATAATATAATATACATAATTATTCAACACGTAATTAAATTACATAATTGTAAAATGTAATAAAACATTCAGGCCATTTAAGGGGTTAAAGAACTCTGTTTAGGATTGGGGCCAAAAAACTGGATTAGAGCATACTCTACATTTAAACCATGTGATTTATTGTTCATTTGATGCCTGTTGTTTCTCTTTCTTCATAGATTGAGTTTGTGGACCAGCTGCCCAAAACTGTGAGTGGTAAAATCCGGAGAGTTGAGTTAAGAAAGAAGGAATGGGAACAGTCTTAACCATCTGACCGGCTCATCTGCCCTGCCCTTTAGCATCTGTTACACCAGGGGTTCCCAGTGCTCCAGTCATGAGGAGCAGCATGTTCTACACATTTAATGCTGAAAGCCACCTGACTCTGCTCATAAAGAGCTTAAAATACAGCTGATCAGACACCAGTTTGCCAAAGGAATTATGGGGTTAGAATGACAGTAGCTAATCGCATTAACTGATCACCTTACCAGGTGTTACAGCAGGTTTAATGTGAGTACTTGGACTGTTTTAACATGCAAGTGACAAATGATTTCAACTGAAATTATGGACTGGCATAAGGACTGAGAAAATTTCAGTCTGCCACAAAAATTGCAACCCACTGCGCTATACTAACTAGTACAGGGCACGACCAATATAGGGTATTTTGAACACAAAGGGTGTTTCTATGAATATTACCTTGAGGAAGTAATTGGAGAAGTATAATCAGTCACTGTTTACTGAATAGGGTGATTGGTGTATTATCTATAAACTATGTAATTTTGTAGTATTGTTCATTTGAGCACATTCCAGCTATTTTAACCTCAGGTCCGGAGTAGACCGGCTGGGATAATCAGTGGAGCTTTGGCTCTAGGTTGAATTTAAACACAGAAAGGAAAAAAGAGAGAAATCCATCTGGTTAACTGACTCCTCCAGTTCCAAACACATTGCCTTGTGCATTGCACAAGTGAGGTAGTGAACTGTAACGCAAATGTTTGCCTGTAGAGGGAGGCACATTCCCAACCGTTGTGCATCACTCCAATCAAAAGCATTGTTTAAAATTGAATATAGACATTAAAACTGTCATGTTTTCTTAACTAGAGCCTGTTTCTATTTCCTTATAACTTTTGTTCAAAGTGTAAAAGTTTGAGTTGTCGTGACCACTGAACAAGGTAAGGTTAAATTTGACCACTCAAACATTGATTTAAATAGATCTTGCCAGTAAATTGTCAGTGATAAATTGGTACTTTGCATGATGATGGTGCACAGGGCCAGAGTGGCCCCTTTTTCCATGGAGGAGGAATTTGAATAAATGTAGCTAAGTGCTTGCTGCTCTGACACTACACAACCATTCCACTTCTAAATTCTGTTTATTGTTTTCAGTTTGAAACTGGATGTTTGTGATTAATGGTGTGTATTGGGTTCTACAAAATAAACTACGATAAGTTGGCATTGCAAACGTTGTGCAATAGCCTTACACTGACACTAAATTTCCATATCTCTCTTTACCGGCTGCAACTGGGGTCTGTCCTCTGGAAAACAGGTCTGTTAATTTTGCACATTTGGCAGCATCTTCTTCCAATACCTTTCTTTTTTTTATCTGGCCTTTTTGGGTCCACTTGGCCTTTTCCTGCCCTTTGCGCTTCTGTTGCTATGTTTAATTCTACCGCTCCAGAAAAGATGACTTGTGGGCCCAACCAACTTGAACATTTGGGAGGGAAGAATTCCCTTTAGAAGGATAGAACTCATCTAATCTACTGCGATGTAGGGGCTGCACTGTCAGATGAATGGAGAATGAATGCAAGAAGAAGAAGAGAGTGTTAACGTTATTTTCCCCAACTAACCGGCCCAAACTCGAGATTGACAAGAGCCGGCCCATCAGGAATCCTCCCGAATCTCCTGATTAGCCACTCCAGGCGTGATGGTGCATATTTTAAATTATACATACACTGTATGGATAAACGTATTGGGAGACACCGTGGGTGTTTCATTTAGTCCACAGGTGTATAAAGTTGAGAACCTAGCCATTCAGTGTGCCTTTACAAACAATAGTGAAAAATAGGTCTTTCTAAAGAGCTTACCGAGTTCCAGTGTGGTTCTGTAATAGAATGTCATTATTGCAACAAGTCTGTTGGTGAAATTTCTTGCCTCTTAAATCTAACTTGATTGGTTTTATTAAAAAGTGAAAGTGTTTAGGAATCACAGCAACATAGCTGTTTTTATATGCATAAAGCCAAGAATGGACCAGCCCCTCTGTACTTGATGGCAGAGCTGATCTGCACCAAGAGCCCTTCGAGCTTCAAGTATGGCTCGGCTTGACCGGCCATCCCATAAAATCCATGGAAGACAAGCGTCCAGGCTTTTTTCTGTCCTGGTGTAACAAACATCCCCTGGGTGTCCGAACAACAGAGTTGCTCGCTGTCTTCAAACGCAGACTGGACACAAATTCCAGAAGAACGTTACCTGCCTGACTGCACTGTGCCAATAGTAAAGTTTGGTGGAGGAGGGATAATGCTGTGGGGTTGTTTTTTAAGGGGTTGGTCTAGGCTCCTTAGTTCCAGTGAAGGACTATTTTAATGCTTCAGCATTACTGGTCATTTTGGCCAATTCTATGCTCCCAAATTTGTAGACACAGTTTATAGAAGGATCTTTTCTGTTCCAGCATCACTGTGCCTCAGTGCACACAGCAAGGTCTATTAAGACCTTTGAGTGAGTTTGGTGTGGAACAACCTGACTGGCCTGCACAGAGCCCTAACCTCAAACCCAACAAATGCTCTTGATTTGGTGAATGGTCTGAACTTCCCACAGACACACTCCAAAATCTTGTAGAAAGCCTTTAAAGAAGAATGGAAGGTGTTTGAGCTGCTAAGGGAGACCAACTCCATGTTAATGCCAATGGATTTAGAATATGATGTCATAAAATCTCCTGTAAGTGTAATGTGTATGTGTCCCAGTACTTTTGTCCATATAGCATATGTTCAAATGATGTATATCTGAAAGTAAGAAACAGCCTGATGGAAAATGTATTTACATGTTAGTTGGTTTTTTGCCTTGTCTTTAAATTCTTCCCTAACAATCTTCCTAGTTCTGATTTATTTTTCTGTTTTTTTTTTTTTTTTTGTATCATTATTAAGTTTGTTTTCTGTATTTTTGTGGCTTGGTCTTTTTTTAAACTCTTGCTTCTGAATACTAATCAAAATAAGCAGTGAATTAATAATATAACTGATAAGTATGACCCACATATGAGCTACTAAATATTGTCCAGAAAAGATCTTTACGTGACTGCTTTGAGCAAACCTTCATACACAGAGTCTGGTGGGACATTCTGTGGACACCCACTAATCTGTGACCTATAGAGTGTGTTTTCAAATCACAGATTAAGATTCTCCCGGTTATTCTCGATTGAAAAAGCTCTTTAATCTAGGACTGAGAAATCCTTCTGTGGAGTACAATACAGCAACAGATCAGTGAATCGGGACAGTGGCCTTCAGTGCTGCTCTGCCAGCGTGCCATGACTGGGCACTGTTATGTAAATATTGCATAACTCTGGGGGCTGATTTACCTTAATGAGTGTTATGTCATGCTTGTTCATCTGACCCATGCTGCGTGCTGAGCGATGGCAGATGCTGCTGGCCATGATGCTCTGACCTTACACCCTAGAAGCCCTTGCTGCCCTACGTTCCTTTGGGGAAGAGCAAATGAGAAATGTAAATGGGTTTTAATTACTGCAAATGATTTTATACTGGATTTAATTTTTTGTACTACACTAACTGACCTGCACGCTATGTGCACCAGATTCACAATACAGGGGGCAATAGAAACAAAATAAATACATATTTTCAGTGGGTTTTCCACAACTACGGCAACATAATTTACAACTATATTGAGTCCATAGTTGACATGAGTCTCAATTCACACAAGTAAAATTACTCAATAAGTGCAATTCTAGACTGAGCATATAAACACTGCATTGTTTATTACAGAAATAATCTGTACCTAGCTGCCTGTGTCAGTTATCAGTTTGTGTGTGTATCCTGAGAGACAGTGATAAACCATAATTGGAGATGCATATAAAGCAGACACATCCACTTACGCTATAAGACTACCTGCCAGCTTAAAATGCATAGTCAGCTTGGGCAGTGCCACAGTTTTACCACCTGTGGCTTGGAGGAGAGGTGGTGGGAGATGAATCCTGGCATGCATGCACACACACACACACACACACACACACCTTCTCTACTCTAACTGTGGAGGCTTTGCAGCCATGACATGGCCAGAACTTCAATTTTGGGGGCCTGGTTACAGGTTGTAAGGAACAGCCAGCATGTCCTAAATATCAGTAGCCAACCTCGTTGTATCTAACATTAATTACTGACGTATTACAGCTGACAGTGTGACACCACACGACAGCCAGTAAAGGCTAATACATTTACTTTAACTTCTCAATAACCTGTTTAAAAACTTAACTTTTAAAACTGATATGAAATTCACCTTTTTCATTTCTTCACACGCTTTGGTCAAAGTACACTTTTTGACACTGTCTAAATAGCCATGATCAGTTTGAGTGCCTGTTCCTTTAAATGATGCTCAAACCCCACCACCACCCCTAACTTCAGACTTTCATTTTCATCTGTTTATCTGTTTCTGTTCCGATTGAACGCTCTACACCAGCTCTCTAACATTTACTTCACCTTGAGTTCACATCTTTTCTTAGTTGTTCTCCTGCACCACACATACTCAAATTAAATTCTCCCTCTCATCTGTAGCTGTACCTGCTGAAAACAGCCAAAGAAACACACAGCAGAATCATTTCTAAACTACTTACATGGAACATCTTCTCAAGTCAACTCAAATGAGGGGCAGTACACCTCTGATGTCTCCCTCGCTAATGTAGAATGGGTATCATTAGATTTCATACCTAGTCAGCCCACAAAGAACTGACAGGGTTATCTTACTCATTTATTTTAATGTTTGCGGTTTGGTAGACGCTCCAGATACCCACGTGTGTGGTCAGAAGAACTGAAAAGGTGTGTTTTAATGTCACACACACACACACACACACACACACACACACACACACATATATATATATATATATATATATATATATGAGCTTTAGTAGCTGCTCTACTGTAGCCTGTACACTTCAAACTAATTTTATTATTAGAGCTACTGAGAGGTTTCAGATAATATAGGAGTCAATTCTGAGATTTTCAATAACTAAAAACATGAAAAAATGATGCTGTGATTTGAGAAAACATCATAAATGACCATAAAACATAAAAAATGACCTTTTACCAGGCCTTATATTGTACCCGTTTCCCTTCAGTAATCTATTATAAATACTGAATGTATACTGAATGTCAAAAAAAAAAAAATCAGGTTAGGAGAGAGGCTATTAAAGAGCTAATTACAAACCATGAGAGAGGTCACAGAGGGTGATAAACTGTTCCTCAGGAGCTCATCACTGGATCCCTCAGAGAGCAGAAACCTCAGTGAGACCAGAGGGGAGCTGATTTATCAGGACTGTGGGCGGGAGGTCTTCTTTTTGTCTCCTCTGCGGTTTTTGTCCCTTGGGAAATTGAGTGGA